>NC_045148.1:13638009-13912285 GCF_008831285.2 Nymphaea colorata | reverse complement strand
TTTTTTTCAATCATATAGGGTAAATGCATCCATGCATTCTCACCTACTTTATTTTTCACTTATGATCACAAGCACCTCTCCAAAGGAACTTAAGCAAGAAGGGATGGAGCTCTAGCTAGGTGGTAACCGAATTAGAGCAAAATCTCAAACCTACTTAAAGTCTTAACAGAACACTAAAATGATTTCAAAATGTTTTCAAAGCTTTTCGAATGATATTTATACTAGTTTCACTTTTTCCTCAAAACATTTCACATTTTCAAGCAATTCTTCAAGAACCTTTTCAAAAGTTTGAAACTCCAAACTTTCAATATTTTCTACACCCGCATATAGATCAAAAAGATGTTTAAGTTAAAACGAAATGCATCAATGATAAACATAGTCCTTGGGTTGATTACCCCCGGTAAAGGCGCCGGGAACGGTCGATCCTAGTACCGTCGGGCGAGTCCCTTTCTTTTCTTTTCAAAAAAAACCTTATTTTTCTGGAGCACTCCAAAACCATTGAAAATTTTGGGATGCAACAGATGGCGACCGTGATGGGACCCGTCATCGTTTGGCTATGATTATTGATGCATTTTCACTAATTTGAACATCTCATGTATTGCCAATGATAAAGCATGTCCCTATTTTGGCCTCGACCCCATTGGCATTTCATTGCATTGTTTGATGATTGTGAATGTTTTCTTGCACATAGGACTAATTGAGAAGGATCAATCATGTTCACACATATTTATGATCACATACCACCCTTCTCAATTTAGGAGTTGTTTGAAAGCCATGTTTGCTCTTCTATTTTAATCTTCAAACTTAGACAACATTGCATTAGAGACAAACTCAATTTATATGATTTTCATATTTCAAAATTCATCATACCTATTTGTCCCGGTCATCATGTTGCCGGGTTTGGTCTTTGGCGGTAGCACAAGACTAAGCCTTACAACTAGACACACCTTGGGCGGGAACACCCCCTCGTTAGTACCATGAGTGGTAATTTATGGTATATCGACGAGTGATCAAGAAGAAGTTGATGAACTATACCCTTAGTTGCCTAAGGAAGAATCTATGCTCGTACTAAGCCATTTGGTTAAGGTATATAAGCATAACTTGATATCGATTATCGTGACACAAAATTATCTCAATTAGGTTCCTATACCCAATTTTTCTAAAAAAAAAAAGAGAAAATTATTCATTATAGATGTTGATGTGCGTGAAACCTTATGTGATGATTTGCAACCTCATTCCACACATTACCTCATATTGTCTTTGTCAACCTAGTCAATGTTTTCCACTAATTCAATTTTTATCTTTTAGAGTCATCATTCAAGATGTATTCTTTCCAACGTGGTGTCACATTCCCTTATGATCACATCCTCTTTGGGGAAGGTCCCGAACGGTCCACCTACATTTCTCTTGAGTCTCAACGTTTGGCTCCCGAATGGTATCGGACTTGGCATCCCACCTTCTCTCGGATGTTTCTTCTTACTTTGAAGAATGTGGGCTAGAGACAGTGGCAGCTGGAGGAATGCAGTCAGTTGATGGAAATTTGGTACATGCAATCGCCGGAGCGTTGGAACCAAGGACCCCTCTTTTTGGTTTCCATGGGGAGAAATGACAATATTACTAGATGAATTTGGCGAAATACTAGACCTCCCTACCCCAACTTGTGACCCAAATGATCTATTGGGAAAAACAATTCCTTATGAACCCAACCAAGGTCAATGCAAATGACCTCATTGCTCACTTTACTGGACGGAAAACTTGGCCTTTAGTAGAAAACCATGAAAATCAAAGCATCAACATGAAAAATTTGTATGAAGAATTTGGAACCTATGTTGAACCTTCTACCCTACCTCGAAAAGCCATAGGGAGAATTAAACATTGTATGATGCTCTGCACAGTAGGAGTGACCCTTTTTATCGATGGAAGTGACCTTTTAGATGTCCGTATTGTCCAACTTTTTCGAGTATGGGGGCATAGAGGACCCGACACTTGTCAGTAGCAATGACAGCCTTAGCCTTCCTTTACTGAGACTCACCCGCTTTACCATTGGAGATATCGACTTCATAGAAGGATGCACATATGCTTTACAATTGTGGTTCCTCAAGCATGCGGGACCCCAAGCCAGTCTATTCAGAAACACTGATGGATCATGACAACCTTGGAGCAATACCGTCGTTTGATTATTGTGATTGTCGGCAGAGCCTACCCCGATACACTCACCATCATCATGGGCGTACCACACTCTTGGGCCCTTACTTCATAGTTGATTATTGTGCTGATAGATGTATGAGACAGTTCTCTCAAAGGCAGAAGATGGTCTCTGTGCATGCACCAATTGGAGCTATTCCCGAATTTGACCTTAGTTCTCCTCAATGGACAACATTGTTTGCAGTAGCTCGACAAGAATGAAAGACACAAATATCATACACTTGGTTCATAGGCCCAGTGGTGAAAAGGAATATGCTGAGTGGTGGGATGCCAACCGACCACCATCCATCCTTCCCTAAAAAGTTTTATGTTGTCAACTTTGTATTCCTTCTGTCGTTGTCATCTTTATTAGTATCTTTAGATGTAACTTTTAAAAACTTGTAATGCAATATGAACCTTCATTTTGTCATCATTTTCGTCCAATAACTCTATTTTCTTATGTCATAGAGGTGAATACTTGAAAGCCAACAAGATGGTTGAAACTAGATCGCAAGCTAAGCAGACTCCTCATAACGAGGCTCATCCTCTGAACTCCGTCCAGAAACACTTGGCCTCCCAGCAATCGAGCCAGAAGCTTACTATATGTTCCGTTTGTTCATGGAGCGATTCATGAAAGAGCAAGAGCAAAAGGCCTTGATGGTTACTCCAAAGCCGGATAATGAAAAAACTGCCAAGCAAAAAAGAAAAACAAGTCTTTGTTGAAAATCAGGATGAAGACTATTTGGGTTCAGATTCGGCAACTAGTAAAGAAGAAAAACCCGAACTGTTTTCTCTCAAAAAGAAAAAGACAACAAAGAAAAATAAAAAGGAAAAAGATGTTATGATAGAAAACAGCTCACCCAGTCCTATCACCACTGAAAGTTCGGAAGAGAAGCTCAAAAGAAAGAGAAAACCTACCAAGAAAGTCAAAAAGACAAAGAAATACATCACTAGCAACAGCTCATACAGTGAGAGTTCTGAAGAAAAAGTAAAGGAGATCAAGGGCAAGAAGAAAAAGTCCAAGCCAGAATTGATCGAATCAAGTGATGATGAAAGTCCGACTAAGCGCAGATTCTATGAAATGGAGAAAAGAATGAACAATCTTGAGCTTAGGGGAAGGGGAAACGTTCATACTCATGTGAGGACTACTACCTTGGCATTGAAGGGGACGAAGACGTGAAAGGCTAGCCAGAGAATTCATCAGATATGATGGAACCACTTGTCCACACGTTCATCTTTCAACATTTTTCAATGATTGCTACAAAATTCGGACAAATAACAGAGCTTTGGTTTCGATATTTTCCAAGAAGCCTTGAAGGCATTGCCGCACAATGGTATAAAGAAAATATCAATCCGATGGAGCTGAAGGAGTTTGACAAGTTGATTAACATGTTTGTTGAAAGATTTGAACAAAATGCTTCCATGGCTCCAACCCTCAGTACCATTTGCAGTCTTCATCAGAAACAGGGAGAAAAGGCTCGAGAATCATCCAAAAATGGAGAATTCAATACAATAAGATGAATGAGCCCATTTCTGAGACACAAGCCTTGTCACTCATTAGGAAAAATCTTGTCCAACCCTTGAAAAGTCTCATCCGCAATGCTCCAATCAAAACCTTTGCTGAGTTAATTGAACAAGCAAACTCGATAGAAGAAGGGATTGAAGAAGGAGATTTTGATGGAACTATTGCTCCTAAGTACAAAGAAGATGGAAAGAAAGGAGGAAGGACACAACTGCCTGCACAATTCATAGACAATGCTGCATTAGAAAGGACCATGATAATAACTACAAGCATGACAAGGGAGTCAGTTTCAAGAAGAACACATAATTTCTCAAAGGCGACGATGAAAGGAAAAACAAACACTCAGGTTGGAGCTACGACCGGAAATTCACTCCTTTGAGCCAGTCTCGGGAGAAGATCCTGGAATACCTTCTCGCCAAATGAACTATCGTTTTGCCAAAAATATCAGAGCCTCCGAAAATGATGGGAGGAAATAAAGAAAAACTGTGCAAGTTTCATCATACCCCTGGTCATGACACTGAGGATTGTTTTGTCCTCAAAAATATTATTCAAGACTTCATCAACAAAGATCTCAAGATTTGTGATGATAGTACCCCTGAGATACTAAAGAATCCATTCCTTGACCACGGGAAGGCGGCAATAGCCATGATCACTACAGGCACTCCACTTCCGTACCATCCACAAGAGCACATTCGACCTTATATTGGGAGCAGCTCACACAAAGTCATGGTGGTAGACCAAGGTAAGGAACCTCTAGATTTCATTGCTATGGTGAATGGCAGGATAGAAAGTTTGCCCAAGAAACTTCTTATGATTCCAAAGACTTTTATCTTACAAGGCGACGAATCATCAAATGACTCCTCAGATGAAGATCCATGCTATTTAGACGTTCTCCCCTTGGAAGAGCGTATAGATGAGGGAGACTCGATTTAAGCTTCTAAAAATCAGTCAATTACCTTCTCAGAAAAAGACCTCTCAAAATGGGGATATTTTCATGAAGATACTCTTTACATCGTCGTTCAGGTCAATGGGATGACAGTGCCACATGTTTTGATTGATGGAGGAAGTGGTTTGAATATTTGTCCTGATCTCACAGCTAAAACATTGGGGTTTCGTGAAAACAAATATCGTTCTGATAATACCAAGATCTACGGATACGATGGCCGATGCATGAACAGCAAAGGTACCCTCGACATGAATGTGATCATTGAAAATACTAGCCATTGCATTGTATTTCATGTGGTAGATGTACCACCATCATACAACCTGCTTTTGGGACGACCTTGGATCCATCAAGTACGAGGGATCCCATCCACTCTTCATCAATGCCTGAAATGAAATTTTGGTCCATCAGTCATCACTGTCCGTGTTGAGGATCCGGTCGAGAGGTTGATGCAACCTATGCTCCCTAGGCCAATTGATCTGGTAGATGTACCAAGCATAAAAACAACAAAGGACAGACCTTTGGAAGAATGGATGCAGAACATGGAGATAGGGGAACCATTCGGGACTTCTTATACTATTTCAAGCAATCGTGCAAGTTATCAAGAACACCTATTGTATGTTCATTTCATGAAAAACCCCAAGGGTTTTCAGTTGCTTCTGAAAGGTGGCTACCGTCCATTCACTGGCCTTGGGAAAAATGAAGATGGCATCTTGCAACCGATTAGCATCTCTTTTCAGATGAACATGAGAGGACTGGGATATCATGAAGGAATTTGAAGAAGATCTTGGGGGCTAATAGTATTCACTTTTGTTTCAAAATCCTCTTATGAATTTTGTAATTTTAAACATCTTTTTGTCTGGTCTCATGAGAGGACCCATTCTCTGAACTAAGAACTTTTTTTTATATGCAAATGCAAGTAATTTTTTTTTTTTGTCAATTTCGTCCAACTCTTTCCTTTATCCTCTTTACAGGATGTCGGAACTCAATATGTCTCAGTTTATTCTTTTTCCACGAAAGTCCCCCCAGAAAGCATTTATCGAACAAGCAGTCGGTGAAATGGAACCTATGGCAATACCCGAGTCAGAATTACCAGAATTCACTCAGATTCAGAAACAAGAACATCCTTCATCTTTGGTGAATGATCCAATTGAAGAAATTAATATTGGAACCAGTGAAGATCCTAAAATTCTTCAAATTGGCACCAATTTGTCAGTGGATGAGAAGAAAAGATTGGTGGACTTTCTTATAAGTAACCAAGAAGCTTTTGTTTGGACTTATGAAGATATGCCAGGCTTAGACCCCCCAATTGGTCGAACATCGTTTGCCCTTAAATCCTAATTGCAAGCCGATTAAGCAAAAATTGTGCAAGCTTGACCCTCGACTAGAAGGCCCTATAAAAGAAGGACTAGGGGACTTGCTAAAGGCAAAATTCATTCGTGCCATCGATTACCCCGAATGGTTGGCGAACATCGTGGTGGTCCCCAAGAAAAATGGCAAAGTTAGGTTGTGCATCGACTTTCGAGACTTGAACAAAGCCACACCGAAGGATGATTATCCTCTTCCAAACATTGATCTATTGGTAGACAGTACTGCAGGTCATGCAATGTTTTCTTTCATGGATGGATATTCGAGATATAATCAAATCAAATTAGCAGTCAAAGATCAACCTAAGACCGCTTTTACTACACCCTGGGGTACTTTTTGTTACACGGTAATGCCATTCGGGTTGAAGAATGCTGGAGCAACCTATCAAAGAGCCATGGCCGCCATCTTCCATGACCAGATGCATAAAATCATGGATGCATATATCGATGACATATTGATCAAATCCAAGACAAGAGAAGATCACATTGAAACTCTTGCCCAAGTATTCGAGAGGCTTTTACAGTACAAGCTTCGCCTGAATTCTCAAAAATGTGTGTTTGGGGTTGAGTCAGGCAAACTGTTGGGTTTCATGGTCAGTAAGAAGGGAATTGAAATGGATCTTACAAAAGCTAAGGCAATAATCGATATGCCACCACCTACCAATATCAAGGAGTTGTGAAGCTTGCAAGGACGAATCCAATCCATCAGACGATTCATTTCCAATCTGGCCATGAGATGCGAACCATTCAACCAGCTACTGAGGAAAGGTGTCAAGTTTGAATGGGGTTTTGAATGCCAACAGTCATTCGAAAGGATCAAGAAATACCTTCTAAATCCACTCATTCTAAAACCACCAACGTTAGGCAGACCATTGCTGCTTTACATCACAGTGAATGAGTCAGCATGTGGCGGCTTTTTGGCACAATATGAGGAAGGAAGTCGCATCGAACATGCAATCTATTACATTAGCAAGACTTTTGTTCAGTACGAAAAGAAGTACTCTCCAATAGAGAAAACTTGTCTGGCATTGGTTTGGATGTGTCAGAAGTTGAGACATTATTTATTAGCTTGTGAGGTCAAGATACTCTCCAAACTAAATCCTCTCAAGTACATCTTGGAACAACCATTCCTTAATGGGCGTATCGCAAAATGGCAAGTTCTGTTGATGCAATATGATCTTGAATATGTGTCTCAAAAGTCAATCAAAGGACAAGCAATTGCGGATCAGTTAGCAGACTTCCCTCAGTACGAAGAAATCAGAACAAATGATGAGTTTCCAGATGAACATGTACTAAGATTGGAAACGGGTCCGACATGGAAGATGTACTTTGACGGGTCCAGAAATGTGATGGGAGCAGGCATAGGCATCTTACTCATCTCTCCAGAAAGCGAAATGATCCCGTACTCTTTGAAACTTGATTTTCCATGTACCCATAACATGGCTGAATATGAAGCCCTCATACAAGGACTTCGTTCTTTATTGAGTTTTCAAGTGAAAAGAGTGAATGCCTTCGGCAACTCTCAGCTTATTATAAATCAAGTGAATGGAGAATGGCATGTCAAAAATGAAAAGTTGGTGTCATATCAAGAAATTGCTACCTTCTTAATCTGTCAATTCGAAGAAGTACAATTGGCTCACGTAAAGAGAGAAGGTAAGCCTATTGCGGATGGCCTCGCGAGCTTAGGATCGACCATCACTTTTCGAACCAATGAAGCAATCTGTTCTTTTGAGATTGGAAGATTAGAACACCCAGCTTTTGAAACGATGACGCATGTTCATCATATCCAAGGCGGGAATACGCCTTGGTACCATGACATCAAAAGGTACATTGAAAGCGGAGAATTCCCGACTAAAATGTCTAAAAATAAACAAAAAGCAATACAACGTATGTCAGCGAGGTACTTTATCCTAGCAGGGGTATTATACAGACGTATATTTAGCACTGAATACTCTCGGTGCCTTGATGAAGATGAGGCAAAGAAAGTAATCGAAGAATGACATCGAGGAGATTGTGGAGGCCATGTTGGTTACCAAACCCTCACCAAACAAATAATTCGAGCAGGGTATTATTGGCCTACCATGCAAAAAGATTGTCACCAATTTGTCAAAAGATGCAAAGAATGCCAACTGCATGCTCCAGTAATTCATGCCCCAGCCTCTCACTTGCATTATGTGACATCTCCTTGGTCATTTTCAATTTGGGCCTTTGACGTAGTCGGACCGATATCCCCTGCAGCTTCTAACGGCCATAAGTATTTTCTTGCTGCAACAGATTATTTTACCAAGTGGGTAGAAGTCGTCACACTCAGAACAGTGGAAGGACGTCATGTAGTGTCCTTCATTCATAAAAATCTTCTTTGCAGATTTGGAGTCCCTCATGATATAGTATCAGACAACGGAACTCATTTCAAGAATGAAAAGATGAGGCAATTGTGCAGCAAGTACCACATCACGCAGCATTTTTCAGCTCCTTATTACCCCCAAGGCAATGGGCAAGCAGAGGCTACCAACAAGATCCTGATCCGCATCTTGGAACGGACAGTAGAAACTGGAAGAGATTGGCATGAAAAGATGCACAACGCTCTATGGGCATATCGCACCACTATGAGAACTCCAACAAATGTCACTCCAGCAGAGCTAGTCTATGGAACAGAAGTGGTTCTACCATTACATGTGTTGAAACCTGCTTTGAAGTTCGCTTCCCTCATAGAGCTCCCTCTTACTCAATATCAACAAAAAAGGCTAATGCAACTCGATTTGCTAGATGAAAAGAGGCTAAAAGCGGTTGAACATGCTGAAGCTTATCGCCAAAGGGTAGCCAGACAATTTGCCAAGTCAGTTATCGAGAGACAGTTCAAAGTGAATGATTCAGTCCTACGATCTGCAGTGTACCTGAGAGGACGACCACAAGGCAAGTGGGCACCAAATTGAGAAGGCCCATATGTCATTAAGGAAGTTTTGCCCCACAATTCATACCGACTAATTGATGCTGATGGGGTGGAATTTGCCGATCCTGTTAATGCCCTTCACCTCAAGAAATTTTATACCTAGTTCTCTTGTATTCATTTTCCAATCAATGTCAAAACATTTGTGTTTCCACATCGACTATTCAATCTAGATTCTTCTCAGTTGTAAAACATGACAATTACACTGGGGCATTTTTATTTTTTTTATCGCTCAGGGCTTGAGAGCAACCCGTGCAGGTAAAGGGTTAAACCTGCAATATGAGGGCAACCCATGCAGGCAAGGGGTTAAACCTGCAATGCTAGCCAAAGCAACCCATGCAGGCAAAGGGGTTAAACCTGTGCTACAAGCCAAAGCAACCCACACAGTTAAAGGGTTCAACTTGTGATGCAAGTCAAGGCAACCCATTCAGGGGGTTAAACCTGAATTTGAAATCGGCAAACCCATGCAGGTAAGGGGTTAAACCTGCAATTTAAGCTCAAACAACTCATTCAGGTAAGGGGTAAAGCCTGAAACATCTCTATGAAAATGTCTTGTTTGAAAATTTTGTGGCGTTTATCTTTGTCACTAAGCACGGCTAACACCGGCTTATTAACAATGAGGGGCATCTGTAATCACCCCAAATTTTTCTAAAGGACTATGATGTTTTATCCAAGTGCGAAATTCAAATTTAGGCACAAGATTTCCAAAATACAACTTTCAGATCCAAATTAAATCCAAAATACTACTCTTAGATCCAAAGTAAATCCAAAATACTACTTTTAGATCCAAATTAAATCCAAAATACTACTCTCAGATCCAAATTAAATCCAAAATCCTCTATAAATACCCCCCCCCCCCCATATCCTCCCTCTTGGGCAAGATTGGTCCTTGAGAGAAACTCTAGTGTATTCTCACTTGAAGACTTAGAGTTTCTCTTGAGCTCTCTCTCTCTCCCTTTTCCTCTTTCCATTTCCTTCTCCAACTTAGAGCAAGACTCTTGGAGCTTCATTCAAAAGGGGATCTTCAAGTGAATGTGTTCATCTTTCTTAGGTCATTTCCTATTAGAGGTATGTAATCTTCATCCCTCTCATTTCTCTCTTCTTTCTTTTCATTAATATTCTTATTATTATGTTATTTCTTTTTCTTAAATATAGTCTTGTTGTTGTTTTCATTTTTTCTTCACATCTTCATCTCCTCATGGCCAAAGGAGATAGCACTCAACCTCTTTTTAGAGACAAGAGACTATGTTCAAATGCACTGGGAGCATGAGAAAATGAGATGATATTTTATTTTATGATTAAATCATGTTCTTTTAAGTATTCTTGTTGTTCTTGTTATTTCTCTTTATCAATATCTTCTTGCTCTTTCTTCTCTTCAATATATTCTTGTTGTTATTATTCTTTTCCTTAATGAATATATTTTTGTTGTTATTGTTATTTCATTTCTTCAATATAGTCTTGTTGTTGTTATTCTTTTCCTTAATGAATATATTTTTGTTGTTATTGTTATTTTATTTCTTCAATATAGTCTTGTTTTTGTTTTTTTTTTTTTTCTCTTCTTCCTCTTTCCATGACCAAAGGAGATAGCGATCAATCTCTTTTTAGAGACAAGAGGCTATGCTCAAGTACACCGGGAACATGGAAAGATGAGATGATCTTTCATTTTAATCATGTTCTTTCTTTTCATGAATACATTCTTATTGTTCTTTTGTTTCCTCTTATTTTCCTCTCTTCCTCATTTCTCCATGGCCAAAAGAGATAGCTCTCAATCTCTATTTTCGAGTCAAGAGGCTATACTCAAATGCACCGGGAACATGAGAAGATGAGGTGGTATATCAATTCATAGTTACATCATGTCTTCCCTCCTAATTGAACTTTGTTTTTTCCATCATCCTCTTTCTTTCTTTCCTTCCTTGAAAGTTATCTATATATTATGCATGCATAGTTGCTTGGTTCTTTACATACATGTGAATGCATGTCGGGAATAAGAGTGTGGTTTGGGGACTCTTTATTTTCATTTTAATCTTTGAGGTTGGGACTTGTCCAACCCAGGATAAACCCTCACGAAAATGTACATGTTAATATGCATTTCCATATCATTTTGCGCTAGTTTCCTTCTTAATCATCACATTAGGAACCCTAACGAGTGCCTCGTTATGTTGCTTGTTTTCTTCCATACCCAACGGTGGAAAAAATATATCCCTTACAACAAACCAAATAATAACATTCTATGTTTATATAAATCATATTTTCCAAAACATTTTCAAAATGAACCTTCTAACATGGCCTTAGGGACTTAGCTTAGACTCTTGCATGAGTCCAAGCTCCCCTCTGGCCCACATTAAATTTGAAGTTGGTAATTTTAAGTTGTTCCTTGATTTTTCTAATTTTCTGAAGGTATGGATGTATACACATGTTATATACATTTATGCCAACATGATGACCCACATCTTTCTCTCTCTATGCTTTCATTTTCTATTTTATAAATTTTCATATGTGCATGAATACGTATGTACATGTGCTCTATTTCCTCTCTTTCAAATATTTATTCCTCTTTTCAAGACAAATATCTTCTCTTATTAAATTTCTCATACCCGTATATGCGTATGATATTTTTCTTTTCCTCTAAAATCTCTCTTTCTCTCCGAATCAATACATCTTTTTCTCTTAAGCTTTCATATATGTGTATATGTGATGGTATGTACACATGTATGCATGTCTTTTTCTATATCTCTCTCTTTCCTTTCATAAGAGTGTTTTATCTTTTATATTCTTTTTAACACTCTCATCTCATGAACTTCTATATACCAACTTCAATAAGACCACAAACCAAGTAACGACCTAATATTGGAATCATGCTTGATGGTCTACAATCTCTATCCCTTTTCAAAAACTTTTCATTCTTATGTACAATAATTATAACAACGAAATCTTAGATGTATGTTGTGGTAGGAATGACATTAGATGAATGTTGTGGTAGGAATGTTTTACATTTTTTCAATCATATAGGGTAAATGCATCAATGCATTCTCACCCACTTTATTTCACTTATGATCACAAGCACCTCTCCAAAGGAACTTAAGCAAGAAGGGATGGAGCTCTAGGTAGGTGGTAACCGAATTAAAGCAAAACCTCAAACCTACTTAAAGTCTTAAGAGAACACTAAAATGATTTCAAAATGTTTTCAAAAGCTTTTCGAATGATATTTACTAGTTTCACTTTTTCCTCAAAACATTTCACATTTTCAAGCAATTCTTCAAGAACCTTTTCAAAAGTTTGAAACTCCAAACTTTCAATATTTTCTACACCGCATATAGAATCAAAAAGATGTTTAAGTTAAAACAAAATGCATCAATGATAAACATAGTCCTTGGGTTGATTACCCCCGGTAAAGGCGCCGGGAACGGTCGATCCTCGTACCGACGGGCGAGTCCCTTTCTTTCATCTTTCAAAAAAAAAACCTTATTTTTCTGGAGCACTCCAAAACCATTGAAAATTTTGGGATGCTGACAACCCAACAGCCTACTTATGCAACCATCTGACCACTCAAGCTAAATAGGCTAGCTAGGCTACATTAAAAAATGAAACACTTTGGTTGGCAGCAAAAATTTCAACAAAAGGTGCTATACACTCCTTGTTCGCTTCCTACATGACCGCACCACATCTCATTTTTCTAAGGATAAACTCACACGCAGTGGGGGCCTTGCAAATGTGTGGATCTGTTTCCTATTTTGGACTCAATTTTGACAACCCGGGCTCGATTACGGACCTTGGCTATGTATTTCAGCTTCAGGTGTGAATTTTGGATCTAGGATTTGGATTTTGATCTAAATTTGGGTTTGAAGTTGGATTTTGGATTTAAAATGTGCTTTTGGATTTACATATGGGTCTAGAGGTCCATTTTGGGGCAAAATTGGGCCCAAAGTCTACAATTTGAACCGAATTGCCATAAAGATGACTGGAATTATGTTTAAAAAGATGGAGTGCAAATCTTTTAGGGTGACAACAGCTGCCCTTCTTTACTACTAAGTCAGTCGTGCTTAATGGCAAAGATAAGCATCAAATTTTGAAAACAGAACATCCCTTACCCAAGTGGTCTGGTATGTAATCAATGGACTCAGCTCAAACAAGACTTGTTAAGTGATCAAGTTTGGGCAATTTTTCTGAAATTGACTCATACAAAGGGATTTAACATTACTATTAAGAAGGTCAAGCCCAGGGATGTCAATAGATCGAGTTTGAATTGGATGTATATTTTACCATATTTAATTTATTGGGTATTGACATGTTCAAATTTTAATATGAATATATGAAAGTCTACTATATCATAATCCAATTTTTAAATTCATAACCAAAATCTGATTCGAAGCCCACTTTTTTTCCGCATCCAAATATAAATCTGACTTTTAAATGCGCAATTGAATCCCAACCATATTGTATATGTTAAGAATTAACTTTAAAAATGTATGGATAATGGATATAAGATATTTGTTTCAAACTGAATCCAGATAAAGATCTAAACCTGATTCAATATTTTTTAAATTAGTATCCATATCCAATCAAATTTTTTCTTATATCTGAATTTGATATGATTCCTTAATCATATGTTAATTTTTTTTCTCTATATCAATGTTATTTGAAAACGGTTGTCCAAATTTGATTGATTTACATCCCCATTCAAGATAGACTTCCTTTTTGAACTTATGTTCTAAAAATTAATGTAACAGAACTATCCCTCTTTTATGAATAGCAAGTCAAGGCGAGCAATTTTCAGTCTCAATGGTGTAGCATAGCTAGTCGAACTGGTAGGCTAGTGAGAGTCTGTTTCTGTTCGTTTCAGGTAGGAACTACTCTTCTAGGTCCACTCAAGTCCTGAAGTAGTAGGTGAGGAGAAGGGGGGGATCTTCGATCCTTCGGCTGCTTCTGCTTTCAGATGCACTTTCCAACCTACTCTATACCCATCTCCTTTGCCGGTTGTGGTGTTCAATCGACAGTTTAGTGGCGCACAAGGATACGCCATCTTGGTCGTGCCAAAGTAAGAACTTCTCAATGGGATTTGAGGCAGCAAGCAGTGGTGCATCCTCTTGCTGGCTGGTGTGGGCAATTGCTTACATCAGCCGAACTAAAAATCTTATTATAGCATCTCAAGATCACATTGTCATGACTCAAAAATTACATGCTATGCCCACATGCAAGGGCAAAGCCAAAAAGGGGGCCTGCATGGGCCCTGAGCCCACCTTAATTTCTTTTTTAAAATTTACATGTAAATTTTTGAAAATTTATTTTGTCTTATATAAAAATTTTGAAAAAATAATATTTCAGCTTCTGTCAAAATTTTAAAAACTTTAATTTGGCCCCTATGACACATTTAAGAGATTGCAATCATCTTATTTCATTTAATTTCCCCTATGGTGGTATGAAATGTCAAATCCATTTTGTCTTAAGTTGATTAGTTCCACATTACAATTTAGTTAGTTGGTTAAGGTTCATAATAAAACATTTTTTATGATATTTTCATATCATGGAAAATGCATCTAGAACTGAAGTTGAGAAATAGTCTTTCAAACATATTTTCATGTTCAAATTCAGGAAACAAGGGTTTGTTCAGTTTAAGTCAATGGCATTGAAAGAAGAACTAGATGGTAGCTAAATCATTTGTAAAACAGCAGACCCCTCGACATGCGTGGGCCAATATCAATATCATGGCCCTAGCCAATAGACCCATTAGACCCAAGGTGGAGCGATGCCTAGGCATCGGGTCAGGTACCCAGCCTGCCTCGGGCTCGAAAAAAGGCATCGGGTCAGCTCGACTAAGCTCAGTTCGACTCAATAAGATTTTTTAATATTAATTATATTGATTTTTACTTATAATATTTTATTAAAATTAATCATATTTATCTGATATTTTATATTAAAAAATGTATATATTTTAATTTAATCTGCTTGTGTTCGGGTTTTGGGTGTCGGGCTGGGCTCAGGTAGCTCTCTCATAGTACAGTTATAACGTCCTGCTCAATCTGCCTTTCACTAGTTAACAGTTTAGATATGGACATCATCCACGAGCATCCAATAAAGTTTAAATGCAGCACGAGGAGTATGGTGTGAGGCGTCAGTGGATTGGATTTATTTTCGAACTAGTGACCCAAATCCCTATCTTTAGGTATCGCTAAGGATGTCCACCCAGAGATATAATCTAATGTTTGATTTATATGCAGATTTGATTGGTTGGATTCCACATGAAAATCCAAATCTAATTAGGAAAACTGGATGCAAGTCTGTTATCATATTTCATACCCAATTTTTGTGGACACCTGAATCAGATTACATGGAAAAAATTGGATATATATGTAATCCCAAATCTGAATCTGAACTCTGATACTAATAAATAGTACCAGATTTCTCAATTATCCTGATGTTATATCTGATCTAAATCTAATCAGTTAATGTTCAATGATTCTATTTTGTTCTGTTAAAAGTTTTCTGCATTTATTATTATAAAAAATAAAAGACATTTGAATGCCGCAAAGTCAGCGACCATTCATTGCCGTGGCGAACAAGCGAGTGGCCCCAACCATTTGAGAGATAAAAGGGCATGAAGTTTTTCAATAGATATCCACTCACGCACATATTTGAGAGAGAGAGAGAGAGAGAGATAACCAATCCATCGTTGATCGAGACAAAGAAAGGGACAGAGGGAGGGCCCTACAGGAACCAAGGAGTTCACGGACTTCATTTTCACACTTCTTCTCTTCTCTTCTATTGTTCACAACTCTCGATTGCAAGTTTCTTCTCGAGTTTTCCTCTCTTCTTCGATCCACAAAGGGAAATCCACGGGCGAGGGATGATGATATATTGGTTCCACCCAACGAGCTAGAGGTTGAGCATAAGGTCTAGCAGGTTGAAGGAGGTTTAGAGTCCAATATCTGGAGTGTACCTTTTGGGCTCAATCTGACGTTATACCTAACGCTAGGTCGTCAAACCAAAAGAAAAAGGAAAAGGTTTGAAAAATCTATAAAATAGACATCCGCAGTCTATGATGAAGTCGATATCTGGATGCAAGTGATACTTTTGGAGATAATACAAATAAGACTGTCAATGACGTCATGTTAACAATATAAGCTGAAGCTTGAATATAGTGTACATGAGGCTTTGGTCTAATGTCTAAAGAATAGTTATCACAAATTATATAATGCATTCATTTCCTCTTCTTTAGTTACTCATTTTGGTTATCTGTATGTTAGCTAGGTTTTTCACTATATAGTTATTTAAGAAACTACTTGTTTAGGTAGTCTAGTCACTGATCTATGGTTACGACTAGCGCTGCAACAAGTAGGAAAGCAAATTTTCTAGGCAGTCTTGCCAAAAGTAATTTCCTTTCACTTTTTCAAAACTTTTTTTTCTTTTTAAATTTAGAGGCATTTTAATCTTCTGTCTTCTATTCTAATTTCTAAGTATTGATAGAAAATCTTTCCAACAGCTATTATAAAGGATGAATGGACCCTTTTAACATCATCATGGATTAGTGGAAGCCTGCTCCATGATGATGACATGGGCATGACTCAAGGCCACGTCCCAACGCTGGCCAGTTGGAGGATTAACTAAGAGGCATGAGGATGATCATCTGGACCCATCCAATTCTCTGATATATATAAGAGGATGACTTGCTCTTGTTCACCAATATCCATCTAATTATTTACAGTTTTATGTGCATGGTGATGCCTAGTGTAAATTCCTCACTCCTTGTAAATTATCACATATATTAAAAGTATCCTCTGATCGTGTGTTTCTATGTACATTATTATTCAAAATGAATTGTCACATCCACAATATCCTAAAATATCATCAATGGCATCTTTTATGGATACAATTATCTTTCAAAATCTCACATTTTTCCAGAAATAATACAACAATAGAGGCAATATTTTCTCTTTGGCACAATATAAATTTATTGAAAAATACAACCTAAAAAAGAAAGGCATCTTCACCCCTAGGTGCATTGAAAGAGATCGCAAACATATATAGAGGCTCGAGTAATAGCTTTGACCAATCCAAGGAACATGGGGAGAGAGAGAGAGAGATACTTCATACAGTTTTCTGTACTTTCTCTTTTTCTTCTTTTATCAATGGTATCTTTTATGGATACAATTATCTTTTAAAATCTCACATTTTCCCATAAATAATACAACAATAGAGGCAATATTTTCTCTTTGACATAATATAATTTTATTGAAAAATACAACCTAAAAAGAAAGGCATCTTCACCCCTAGGTGTATTGAAAGAGATCGCAAGGATATATAGAGGCTCGAGTAATAGCTTTGACCAATCCATGGAACATGGGAAGAGAGAGAGAGAGATACCTCATACCGTTTTTTGTACTTTCTCTTTTTCTTATTTTATACGAATGCTTATTTTGTGGTTCATTCATGCCTCTCGTCTTCAAAACTCGTTTATTATCAACTCTTTATCTTTCATCTTGTTTTTTCCCTTCAGGTTGTGTTTGATCCAGGTTGCATTAAAAGTCATGTTTTGAGAGATCTTCATTTAAACAAACGCATGAATTTCAAATTCATGCTACGTGTTAAGAACCATGAATTTAAGATCGGATTTGTAGGGAGGTGTACGATCTTAAATCCATGGATTTGAGATATTACAGTTTTCAGATCACCATGATTCTCAGATCTATGGTGAACCAAATACAACATTACACTTTCAATTTTGTACTTATTGTCTCAAGAATGCACTCTCCCATGCTTTAGTCTTGTTTTTTTCTTCATTGGTTGCGAGTTTGCACTTATTGTCTTAAGAATGCAGTTGCATAAGTGAACCAAATCAGAAAGCTATGGATTTGACCAATCAGCCAATTCAAAAATGCAGCTGAACCTGTTTTCAATCAGCAAAAGACGTTATTATATTGATTTCCAAAAAAAAATAGACGATGTACATATAAACATTTAAAAGAAACCACTAAAATATTTTAAAATAAAAAATGAACTGTGTAACATATAGAACCTTTTTGCCATTAACTTGATTTGAACCGACCAATTGAGGCCAATTTCACAACATTGGTATATACTATAAATTAGTTAAGAGCAACCTCTCAACCTTTTTGACAACAACAGTAAAACCCATCCAAACGTAAAGAAAATGGCTTCAATGATCATTCATGCTCCTTTACATGTTTTCAATTGGTCAACTTATTACAAATGGTGATTTTTGAGATTTTGTTTGCCATTATTCCAATTGCTACAGATGATCAAAGCTACAAATTAAATGAGAAAAAAATTAAACAACTCTGTTTTCAGCATGCAGGAGAAAGTTCCAGCATATTCAGCACACGACAAGTAGACAACTAGGGAAAGGAAATTCTTGCAAGATGAATGAGCAGTGCAAAGCCCAAAGGAAAGCATCAAAAGAGGAACTAAACTCAGGAGGACATTCCTGGAGCCCAAAAAGAGGAGGGACATCTTTGAAGCGAGGAAGGGAATATGGAGGGTGAGTTAGGGCCTGCTATCTGACCGAATGCAGTGAGGTTCAAGCAGTTTGTGACGAGACACGACTCCTTGCAAGGAGGGACACACTTAGCAGGGAGAGACACGGCCTAGGCGACGCGGAAGGAGCACGTCTAGCTTTGTTTCAAGCGCGACATGCCTTAACGTGACGCGAGAGATTATGCCTCTCATAAAAGCAACACCTGTGAAATCCAAGTTGGGCTTGTGTTCGTGTAGCAATCTGGTGGTGGAAAAGATTAGATCATAGTTAGTGAACTTGGGATTTGGTGGGTTTCCTCGTGGACTTGGTTAAGTTTTAAAACAACTTAAATCGGGCTAGTAGTCTAAGGGTGAGGCAGACTAGTGGCCAGGTTTTGTAACAATCCAGCGATTTCCAAACCAACTCGGCGAATCAGCCAATTTGAGATCGAGATCGATCTATCCATTGAGACAAGTGAATGGCTGGCACCACACAAAGCTTTGAGAGACGTGAAAATACTAATTTTCCATTTCTACAAAATCTTCAGTCTATTCACAACCCAACCCAAACCATATGCTACTATTTTGCATCACAACCAAATAATGCATTCGATTCAAGCCTCGAACTCAAAGTACCGATCCCAATCCAAATTTTGATCTCGATCTTCATGCCACACCCAACTTAGATCAAATCTGTATCTCAAAGCCCAATCCAAATCCAAAATTCAAATTTTGGATTCATTTCAGATCCAAACTATGAAATTTAGATCAAAATATCACTTTTGGGCGCATTCAGATCCAAACAATCACTTCCACTTGGATCCAAACTATCACTTTCAAAACATTTAGATCCAAGTATCACTTTCGGAACCATTTAGATCCAAACTATCGCTGTTAGATCCATACTATAACTTTCAGATCCATTCTGATCGAAATTCGCCCATGGGTCCTTCTGAATCCATATCGCTATCAAATTTATTCTGATCCAAACAATGACTCTCAGATCCATCCAGATCCAAACTATCAGCCTTGAATACAAACCTCAGTCCAGGAACCAATGTATCTTACTTTGAGATCCATTTTAGATCCAAACAATACTTTTTCATCCATTCTACATCCAAATAAACACATTGAGATCCAATGTCCAAAATTCAAAAAAGAAACTCGTAGTCCTGATCCAAAATTCCTTTTCTGACTACTAAAG
Source organism: Nymphaea colorata (assembly GCF_008831285.2). NCBI lineage: Eukaryota > Viridiplantae > Streptophyta > Magnoliopsida > Nymphaeales > Nymphaeaceae > Nymphaea > Nymphaea colorata. The sequence goes on along the minus strand of NC_045148.1, from coordinate 13,892,650 downwards.
TTAGAAAACCCGATGCAGTATGCACATGCCCAAAAATATCCTTCATTTTGACCTTTGGAATACCCTTGATTGTAAAATCCACATGATTCCTCAAACCACCCTTGAATTTTACTTAAAATAACTTCAATTTACTGAAACGCTCCTGATTTTCTTTTATTTTTCCAGAAATTCAAGTGCATTTCAAAAAAACAAAAAATAAAAAATTGAAAAAAAAATCTTACCCCACAAGGCCGTGCCTATCTGCCCTACTAGGACCACGTGGCTTAGGTTGCCTCCTGGCCCTCCCGAGGATTTGAACCAACAACTAGCTGCTTAGAAAATCATTTTAATTTTAATTTAGCTGCTGTACTTTAGCTAATCTACATTTCTTTCGCAGGGAAAAACATGGTGAAGGAAAGATAAAAAGAAAAAAGAGAAAGATCTCATATAGTTCAAATAAATAGAAAGCCTGATAATTTTATTCAATAATCTTGTCTGCTGTCTACCGCTAGTTCACGTTTGCAACTCCATTCAGCAGAGGTGGAGGTGACCCTGACAAGTAGAGTTTATTCAAGGGAAGTGACGCCAGCAAGCATAATTTATTTGAGGGGGCACCTTGTCCCCATCTTCCAAAATTGGGAATTCCTTTGTTCTTCTTTGCTATCAAAGAAGAAGACAAAAAAACATGGAACCCATCTTCCAAAATTAGGGATTCCTTTGTTATGCTTTGCTATCAAAGAGGAAGACAAAAAAACAGGGAATATCCTGTGTCGGTTTTTTTCCCAGAGCAACCCCACTCGCCGTGAAGATCTGGCAGGCGACATCGACTGCAAGTCTTGGATCCGGAGTACCCTGTTCCTCCGAGCGAGATTCCACGTTTCCCAGAGGCCTCGCCGACTTTGGTGCCGGTGCCGGTGACCGAAGCTGCACTTGCACTACTTTCCTGATGCATCCTTGACGACGTCAATCGACTCCTCAATCGACCTGAAACATTCCAATTTATAGAAGTTAGGGAGAGAAAACGACAAAACTCGCACAACACAACCGGTGGGGACCACATCACCACACATGGTCTATTCTCCACGCTTGCACTCACACACACACATGCATGTACATGCACATGCACATCTACATTTATAGTTAACTGGCAGTTGTGGCATCCCAGTTGCATTGATTGTGGAGGATACGTGCGAACTGCCCCTCTCTTTCTCTCGTTTACTTTACAAGTAAAGTTATGGTTCCCTGGGTATCGAATGGAATTTGCATGACATCATTTATGTATTTTCCACAAATGAATGGTATCGAGGTGAGTTTTTGTTCCTAGGATCTGCGTGTTGACTTAATAGTTCAGGTTTAGATGGCTTATCTGAGTTGATTCATCCTGCATAGATAAAATTGGAAAATGCAGTTTAATGCCACTTCCAAATTATCCAGTACAGATATTATCGTGTCGCTTTCATCTGGCTTACTAGTTTTGTTTTTAAGTCTTTTCCTTTTATTGGTTTAAGTTGTGAACAACCATAGCAGTGAATAGTGATCCATGCCCATCTTGGGATTAATTTGGTAATTTTGGGATGCTTCTCTTAATGGATGTTGTTGTTGCTTTGGTAAGCTGAGATTTTGGTTTTGGGTTTTCTCTTTGTTCTTATGTGCAATGTGTTTACTGCTTACCATTTACCATTGATTGTATTGGTTATCTTACAATAGAGCATTCATAGAAACTACAATACTGAAAACATTGTAATGTTTTTACAGGTGTAACACACACATAGGCATGCATGCATGCACGCACGCACGCAGCAGCACTCCTTTTTTGTTGCTTGGTAGATGCAATTATTTTAACTGTTGCATGTTTAATTTAAGTTCCACTTTGAAGTAGAATAATTGTCTTGTGTATGTACTGCATGGCAGGAGATGGTGGACATGTGAAAGGAAAATTTTTGGGGTTCATCAGCCCGTGTTGGCTGACAAGCACTGGTGTTGGGGCCCTTTACTTAAAATGTGATCATGTGTGTGTATATAGGAAAGTTCACATTCATTGCATGTTGATGTTGTCAGACGGCTAAAAATTAAAAATGTATCAGTAGAAAGTATTCAACACATATAGGAACAAAAACTCACCTCGATACCATTCATTTGTGGAAAATACATAAATGATGTCATGCAAATTCCATTCGATACCCAGGGAACCATAACTTTACTTGTAAAGTAAACGAGAGAAAGAGAGGGGCAGTTCGCACGTATCCTCCACAATCAATGCAACTGGGATGCCACAACTGCCAGTTAACTATAAATGTAGATGTGCATGTGCATGTACATGCATGTGTGTGTGTGAGTGCAAGCGTGGAGAATAGACCATGTGTGGTGATGTGGTCCCCACCGGTTGTGTTGTGCGAGTTTTGTCGTTTTCTCTCCCTAACTTCTATAAATTGGAATGTTTCAGGTCGATTGAGGAGTCGATTGACGTCGTCAAGGATGCATCAGGAAAGTAGTGCAAGTGCAGCTTCGGTCACCGGCACCAGCGCCAAAGTCGGCGAGGCAAAGATGCGTCCCCATGGCCACTGGAGGCCAGGAGAGGACGAAATCCTCCGGCAGCTCGTGGAGCAGCAGGGCCCTCGGAACTGGAATTCCATCGCAGAGAAACTCCAAGACCGCTTGGTACGAGCTGTTAACCAAGAGGTCTAATTTCGAGCTCAAACCCCACAAATTGCCATTTTTACCCAAGTTAGCATGTTTATATGCTTAAAAGAAACTCTTTTGAATGAAAGAACAAATATACGATGATCTAGAACTTGTTTTCTAAAAGATTATTAGTTAAATTATTGTCATTATTGATGTAAGTTCACGACTTCCTTAATTAGCACAGGGTACCAATATTGATTTTTCTCTGGTTTGCTGTTGCTTGAAGCTAAAAGCTGTAAACGGATGTGGTATACACACCTTGAACCGAGGCTTAACAGGAGGCCTTTTTCAGAGGAGGAGGAAGAAAGGTTTTTTCATGCCCACAGCGTCCATGGCAACAAATGGGCCCTCATAGCAAGTTTTCTCCTTGGAAGAACAGATGTTGAGGTGATGAACCACTGGCATGTGAACATGGCCCCGCGGAACCTAGAGAGGTGCCGCCTCTGTGGCAAGAGTAAAGAAAAACAGAGAAGAGAGGAATATGAAGACAGGGAATAACGTGGTTCAGCTCTGGTTGAGCCTACGTCCACGGTTGGAAGGCACTCAAACAATCTTTATAAAATGAGAAGATGATTACAATGGGAGAGTCGAGTCCCTTTTATAGGGAAGAAATCACGTCTTATTGTAGGCAAGGTTGTTCTTGCCTAGATTAGATGAAATCTTCATCTGATCCCCAAATTTCCGCCTTTCCCTTTCTTCTGATTTTTCTGCCTTTTTTATTTGATCACAATCTTTGATTACCAGCTCCATATCTTGATTGCTGATCTTCTCTCCAACGGATTCATCCTTATCAGTTTTGTTAACATTCCCCCTCAAACTAAGCCACTGCTGAAGGCTGAGTTTGGTCTTGAGATGATTGAAAGTACGCTTTGATAAGCTTTTGGTAAACAGATCGGCAACTTGATTTGTGGTTGAAATATACTTAGTTTGAAGTTGCTTTTGAGCTACTCTTTCTCGAACATAATGAAAATCAATCTGAATGTGCTTGCTTCGGTTATGAAATACCGGATTTGCCGTCATATAAAGTGAGCTCTGATTATCACAATATAAAATTGGGACTTTGATAATTGGTATTCCAATGTCCTTCATTAAAAATTGTATCCATGTAAGTTCTGCCGCTGTCGATGCCATTGCTCTATATTCAGCTTCGGTACTAGATCTGGCTACACTATTTTGCTTCTTGGCACTCCAAGACACACAATTTGCACCAAGAAAAACACAAAATCCTGTGGTGGATCACCTTGTTTGAGAACATTCTGCCCAATCTGAGTCTGAAAAAGCATATAAATCAAGAGTGCTTTGCATCAATATGTTTAGTCTCATGTGTATTGATCCTTTAATGTATCGAAGAATCCTTTTGACCATTTGATAGTGAATCTGAAGTGGCTCATGCATAAACTGACTAACATAATTGACAGCAAAGGAGATATCAGGTCGCGTTAGAGTCAAATATTGCAAGGATCCAACTATCTGCCTGTAGAGAGTAGGATTTGCGAATTTTACTTCATCGTCCTTATACTGAGGCATTTTTGGACTCATAGGTGTGATGCTTGGTTTGCAGTCCTCCATCTTTGCTCTTTCAAGAATGTCCTTAGCATACTTGGTTTGACATAAGAGAATTCCCTTTTCTGTCCAAGTCACTTCGACTCCTAAAAAATAGCTCAATCTACCAAGATCTTTGACAGGAAACTCATTGCAAAAGGCATTAACAAAGCGTTGCAAAAATATAGAACAGTTTCCGGTTAGGATCATATCATCAACATACACAAGAAGCACAAGAGTATTTGATCTTTGATGTAATGTAAACATAGACGGATCGCCCATACTAGTAGAAAAACCATAATCAAGAAGAAAACTGCTTAGCCGTGCATACCATGCACGCGATGCTTGTTTCAGACCATAAATGGCTCGCTGCAATTTACAAACATATCCTGGTTTCGTTTTATCTTCATACCCGGAAGGTTGTTTCATGTATACATCTTCATTAATAGCTCCGTGTAAGAAGGCATTCTTGATATCTAACTGTCTGATTTCCCACCTTCTAACTGTAGTAATAGAAAGAACCATTCTAATAGTGGTAGGACGAACTACTGGAGAAAAGGTTTCATGGAAGTCTATTCCCTCTTTTTGAGTGAAGCCTCGAGCAACAAGTCTAGCCTTGAGTTTTTCCAATGTCCCATCTGATTTGAGTTTGGTTTTAAACACTCATTTTGAGCCAACTAGATTCATCTTGGGATCATAGGGTACAAGTCTCCAGGTTTTATTTTCATCTAAGGCTCTAATTTCTTCGTCCATAGCCTTTTACAAGTCTCCAGGTTTTATTTTCATCTAAGGCTCTAATTTCTTCGTCCATAGCCTTTTTCCAGCCTGGTTTCCCAAGAGCTTCATTAACACTTGAAGGTTCTTTAGGAATATCTTGGTACAAAATATGTAAGTTAGCATACTTGGGATTCGGTTTAAAAGTTCTCATCATCGATCTAGTGACCATTGTTCTAATCATAGCAGAAGGAGGAGTAGTATGCTCACCTTGTTCCATACTTTCAGTTGCGTTTGTATCAAGAACTCCATGATCGCCTTCTTCCGAGTTATCAACCTGCTCGTGAACTGATTGTTCATTGTCTATCACAGTGCTTTCTTCATTTCTTTGAACTTGATTTTGTTCCATGGTGTCAGTCATGCCTGTCTGATACTCATCCTGTCCGAGACTATCCAGCAAATTAGGAACCGACTGTTCATTAATCGGCATGTTGTCAATCAAATGTTCTTGAGAGCGAGTGCCAATATCACTTCGTTCTTCCTCATGAACGTCAGTCGTTCGAATAAGATTCTCATTTTCGGGAACCATTTGCTTTACATTCTCTTGTTCCTCATTGAAAGAAATCAGATCTGAAGTTAGAGAATCTCCATCATATAATTTAGCAGGATCTTTATAAGGAAAAAAATGTTCATCAAAACAAACATGTCGAGAGATAAACATTTTTCCGGTGGCCGAATACAAACAACGATATCCTTTGTGACTATCACTATACCCAAGAAAAACACATGGCAGTGATCGAGGCTCCAATTTATCTTTTGCATATCTCTCAAGTAAGAGAAACATCGACATCCAAAAACACGAAGAAAATCATACTTAGGATGCTGCCCAAAAAGTTTTAAGTAAGGAGAATCCATTTTGAGAGAAGACGATGGTAGCCTATTGATGAGAAAAACAGCACTGCTAAAAGCTTCAAACCAGAAATGCTTGGGAACGTTGGCATGCAACATCATGGTCAGACCTAATTCAGTGATATTTCGATGTTTTCTTTCTGTCATACCATTTTGTTGTTTAGTATATGGGCAAGAAAACAACTGTTTTGTTCCAAGAAACTTCAGATAATCTCTAAATTTTGTACTTGTATATTCTCCTCCTTCATCAGATTGAAAAACCTTTATCCTTTTATTAAATTGTGTCTCAACAAATTTCTGGAAATGTTGAAAACAGACAAAGAAGTCAGAATTGAACTTCAAAGGATATAACTAAGTGAATCTAGAATGCTCATCAATAAAAATCACATAGTATCGATAACCAAAATGAGAACAAACAGGCGTGGGTCCCCATAGATCCGAATGGATTTTTTCAAAAGGTTCAACAAATTTATTTTCTCGTTCAAGAAATGGCAACCTACATGATTTGCCAAGTTGACAGCTATGACAAATAGAAGTTCTAGAAACTGAAGAGCAAATATTAATCAAATTTTTCTGCTGCAAATGTCTCACAACGCCATTATGAGGATGTCCTAATCTGAAATGCCATTGTTCTTCTGAAGCGCACCGAAATCTGAAAGAAAAACATGTTGTATGTCTGACTTTGCCGATGGTATAAACTCCATCACGTTTACTACCCTGTGCCACTATTTTCCCGGTTCTCCTGTCCTTTATAAGACAACATGAAGAGGAAAATTCAAAAACATATGGTAACACACTAGTTAATTGACTAACAGAAAGTAAGTCTTTCTTTAGTTTTGGAACATATAGAACATGAGAAAGAGGAATAGATGATTCGCCTGTAACAACTTCACTGTTACCAATATGAGTTATAGAAAGAGTCGTGCCATCCCCAACAATAACATGATCACTTCTATCATAAGTAGAGATTTCAGAAATCTTACCAGGATTTCCAGTCATATGAGCTGATGCTCCAGTATCAGCTAACCATTCTGAGTTGTTTGTATCATCAATAGTAATGGCGGCGAGTGCTTGTTGGGCATCCCCAGCTTGATAGGCATGATTAAATCTTTCAAAACACTTTATTGCAGAATGATATTTCTTACCACAGATTTGACAAACAACGGGGTTTTTGTTATTCTTGTCATCACCATTTGAAGCGAGATTGGAATTTTCATGTGATCGATTTTGATATTGTCCTCGCCCTTGATAGTGGCCACGTCCTCTATAGCTGCGTCCACGCACGCGACCACGTCCAGATTGTTGATGTGTCATGGCCATGATAGGAGGAGTGGGACTCTTTATCCGGAAAATCAAAACTTTGAAGAAGAGAGAAAACCTCTTCATAAGGCAGAGTAGGTGGTCGAAGCATGGATGCAATAAATGCTTCGTATCCTTCTCCAAGTCCTTAAAGTAGCCAGTAAACTTGAGCCCCTTCGTCAATAGATTTTCCAATAGCTGAAAGATCGTCGCATATTCGTTTGAATTTTCCTATATAGGCTTCCACAGAATCATCATTCTTCTTAAGCGAAGTTAGCAAATGCGTGAGGTGGAATTCTCTCTCACGTGATTTACGAGAGAAGCTATTCATAAGAACCCTCCAAATATCCTTGGATGACTCAAGGCCAACAACTAGGCCAAGAGCGCTTTCGGACAACGTACTGGTTATCCATCCCTTGATTAGGCGATCAGTCTTCCTCCAAGAAATAAAATGAGGATTGGGAATTTTTTGAGAAGAAGAATCATCAATAAATTCTGGTGGGGCAGTAACTTCGCCAGTCAAAAACCCTTGAAGATCTTGGCTCTCAACCAGGGCCAAAATTTGTGTTTTCCATAAGAGAAAATTTTCAGCTCGTAGCTTGAGAGAAACGAAATTTGCAACATTGACAGTATAAGGATGAGGGAAAACAGGTATTGAAGAAGTCGCCATTTAAGAACTATTCCAGCCGTTTATAAAGATAACGCCGGTTTCTGAAAAAGAAGGCGGAAAAACACAAGCTACTCTCTTTGCCCTGTTTCACAACCAGCGGCACTTAAAACTTCAAGTGCTGCTGCCACGAAGCTTCAAAAAATCTGTAAATGCACTGGAAAGGTCTGCACACACTCAGGAAACCTTTGGACTCTTGCTCGACAACTGAGCAAAAGAAAATTGCAGCCAGAAGAGCAGAACTTCCTCTGTTCAGCCTCTGTTTCCCTTCTATTTCAACAAGGAAAGAGTGGTTGATTTCGACCACAAACAGCCAGAAATGTTGAGAGCGGTGGTACCTGAAAAAAAAAACTCTCGTCCAAAACGGTGAGTTCTGCAAAAGAGAAGTCGGTGACACGCCTTAAACAGCAGCCTCTTGCCGTATGGATGACACCTCCCTAGGAAGAGTGCGGTGGTGCTAGTGGAAGACTTAAACAGTTTCCAGCAGCCGCTTCTTACCTTAGCTCTAATACCATAAAGACAAACAGAGAAGAGAGGAATATGAAGACAGGGAATAACGTGGTTCAGCTCTGGTTGAGCCTACGTCCATGGTTGGAAGGCACTCAAACAATCTTTATAAAATGAGAAGATGATTACAATGGGAGAGTCGAGTCCCTTTTATAGGGAAGAAATCACGTCTTATTGTAGGCAAGGTTGTTCTTGCCTAGATTAGATGAAATCTTCATCTGATCCCCAAATTTCCGCCTTTCCCTTTCTTCTGATTTTTCTGCCTTTTTTATTTGATCACAATCTTTGATTACCAGCTCCATATCTTGATTGCTAATCTTCTCTCCAACGGATTCATCCTTATCAGTTTTGTTAACAAAGAGAAGGTCTCATGCGGACATCACCATGAGCAACTTCCTAACCATGCCTTTCACAGACGAAGAAGCTGCTGATACCATCAATTCAGGCCTCTGCAAGGAGAGAGCTCCTGGGGAGACTTCTGGCCTGCAGAAGTTCAAGGATATAAACAGCAACACTGAGGATCCAGAGGATTCATTTACCGTGCACGGATTTATCGACTTCCTTGGAGTTGGGAACTAGTTTTGCTTCTTTCCAAGAGTTATAGTTCTTCTCGAGTTTTTATCTTTTTTTATCCCTTTTCCCCGCTTTTATGTTCATAGTTCAATGGACAGAAGTATATGAATAATCGTTTTTTGTCTTGAGCCGTTGTAACTCTCTATTATGTTGCACCTATGAGCTGCAAATAATGATTAGTATAACATTTAACTTTAAAGGATGTACCATGGATGCAAGTGACTCTAGGGTAAGCCAGAACCTTGGAGGCATAAAGGTATGATCTTGGGGTTTTATGTTGAAACCGGTTTCAACTTATAAAACTGTATTCGTTTTATATGTGAGAAATCTTTGAAGCATCCTGCTATTCATCAGTAACATTTAGAAGAAAGTATACTGAACATGTGAAGAGCATGTGCGAAGCAGTTGCACCCTGTTTGGAATATAGTATATTTTAGTAAGAATTTAAAACATGGTCAAATGGCTAAGAGTAAAAAAAGTTCATTGCTAAAACAATATGAACCATTTCGATGGATGCCTTATACCGATACTATAGTTCATGTGTTGAATACTTTCTACTGATATATTTTTAACTTTTAGCCGTCTGACAACATCAACATGCAATGAATGTGAACTTTCCTATATACACACACACATGATCACATTTTAAGTAAAGGGCCCCAACACAGTGCTTGTCAGCCAACACGGGCTGATGAACCCCAAAAATTTTCCTTTCACATGTCCACCATCTCCTGCCATGCAGTACATACACAAGACAATTATTCTACTTCAAAGTGGAACTTAAATTAAACATGCAACAGTTAAAATAATTGCATCTACCAAGCAACAAAAAAGGAGTGCTGCTGCGTGCGTGCATGCATGCATGCATGCCTATGTGTAAAAACATTACAATGTTTTCAGTATTGTAGTTTCTATGAATGCTCTATTGTCAGATAACCAATACAATCAATAGTAAATGATAAGCAGTAAACACATTGCACATAAGAACAAAGAGAAAACCCAAAACCAAAATCTCAGCTTACCAAAGCAACAACAACATCCATTAAGAGAAGCATCCCAAAATTACCAAATTAATCCCAAGATGGGCATGGATCACTATTCACTGCTATGGTTGTTCACAACTTAAACCAATAAAAGGAAAAGACTTAAAAACAAAACTAGTAAGCCAGATGAAAGTGACACGATAATATCTGTACTGGATAATTTGGAAGTGGCATTAAACTGCATTTTCCAATTTTACCTATGCAGGATGAATCAACTCAGATAAACTACATACACATGAACCAAAATCTCAGCTTACCAAAACAACAACAACATCCATTAAGAGAAGCATCCCAAAATTACCAAATTAATCCCAAGAAGGTACCTTGGTTTTTAATTATTTTAAACTTGCATATTGGTCAGCAAACTGATGAAGAACCGATGCCAATATTGACAACACTACCCACAACCAAACACAGAAGAAATATCAACTGTAATAATTTAAAATTAGTCGCACACCAGCTCTTAAGTTTAGAAATTCAAAAAAAAAAAAAAAAACAAAGACAACCTTGATTGGACTAGTTTACTCGGTTTGAGTTCATGTAACTCGTACTCAACTTGTTTATAAGCGTGAATTTTTTGTTAAACTCAGCCTCGAATAGTTCACAAATCAATCAAACTCTGGTCGAGTTCAAGTTGGCTAGACTCATCGTACAGTCCTACCATTTGCTTAGGCCCTTTAACTTGAAAATTGTGCACACAGGCAGAGAAAGTAAATACACGCACACTAGCACCATTCTGGACAATTAATAATGCCTCCCACTTTATCTTGCCAATTAGCCTCCTAACTTTCCTGCATTTGCATAGCTGTTCATACTTCAAAAACAGCATGTCCCAGGCATGTCAATGCATGACCATGTTGGACACAGCCCAACAAAAAAAATACTTCATGTGTTCTGACGTATCCATAGATACACATGACATAAAATACTATATATATATATATATGCTCCAGTAGTCAATAGTTTAACTTATTCTAATTGGCGTAGACGGATTACCTGTAGCTTTTTTCTACAAACCGTGCTCTGGAGATAATGTTTTTCGAAAATAAAATTGTGACTTGCTGATGCCCTTGATCTTCTTTCTTACACCTTCAGGCGATATGCTTCATAGTTTCATATTAAATGAGCTGTGTAGGCCGTTTTCGCTGTTAAATAAATCACCTAATTGGATTGTTTTAGGTTAGGGAACACATGAGCACAAAAGCTTGGAGGCATCATTCAAAAATCTCTCTCTCTCTCTCTCTCTCTCTCTCTCTCTCTCTCTCTCTCTCTCTCTCTCTCTCTCTATCTATATATATATATATATATATATATATATATATTCTTTTAGTAAGCTGTATGTAGTACAGTGATGCAGTGACAATGTTCACCTCATTTTAGAAGAGCTAATGCAAAAGTGATGGTTAGGAAGCATAAGCTGACTGTACTGGTCCTGTTTTGATAATGATGAAAGTGATATCTCGAATTTGTGGGCGCACAAGGTCTGCTGTATGCCTTTGCTTATTCATTAGATCGGTTTTCAGAATCGCAAGCTATTTTTTTCCATTTATGATTGGAGGCTGAATATATCCAAGTGTAAAATGAGAAATGGTCGTCCTTATATCGGATCTATGTTCAGCCTGAATTCAATTTGTTCACACTTCTTATTGTAAAAGTCGTATTAGATATCATTTTACTGGGGCTGGTTTGTCTCTTGTTTATGTTATTCTTATAGGACCTGGTTGTGGTTTACTTTTAGTGGGTCTTCTCATCCCAGGGTTGATGCTGGCACCTCAAATTTGTGTTCATGTTTAGTCCATCTGTGTGTGGTCGAGTTTGGACCATTTCTAAACTTAATATCACAAGTTTTTTGGTTTTTCAATGTGGAAAATGAGGCGTATAGAAAGCAAGCATATGGTTCACACTTTGTCAATTAATCTTCATCTATTTACTTGCCGATGTTCTGGATGAACAGTTCGGCTTTATGCTGTGGCTTGTAATCATGCCCTTACATGTGGAAACTTTGCCTCCTAAAGGGGCCTGTTTCAAAAGTGTGAAACTCCACACCTATTACAGCTTTATGAACAGCATTTTTCAGAGCATTTTGAGAATTATCTGGAAAGATTTTTTTTTTTCTTTTATCTTCGAGAAGGGACTTGAGAATTCAAAGAGAGGGTTCTAGAGAGAGAGTGCTGTTTTGCTTCTTGAACTTTTGATGTTTGATTGTGAGGTTGGTAAACTCATGGTGCCTACCGTACTTGTTCCTCTATCCATCCATGGACGGAGGACGGAAATGAAACTACTTTATGGAAAGCTTGAAAGTTTTTTTTTTTGTTCGTTTGAGAACAGCAGGTCTGTTATTATTAGGCCATTTCCTACCCATTCACATCGTATCAATTACTGATTTTCATGTTCGCTATATGCTTTACATCTCATGCATAAGCGTTTTTCATACATTACCTATTGTTTCAAACTGCAGACATTCCTTCTCCAGTATCTGGAACTTGTATGATTTGATGCAGATAATCACCATTAATGTTCTTTGGAATCTCCCTGCCTATAATTTTGGGGGAGATTACTGAGGATGACTCCTGCAGCGTCCCCTGTCATATTAAGGTTGTTACAACTTTGGGGCAGACAGCAAGAGGTTGACACCTCGTTCTGTCATTTTTTGATGCGATAGTGTCATTTTATGACACAGCCTTTTGTGCAGCCAAAACCCTTATTTCTGCTGGTTTTTTGGGCCCTAAAGACCAGCATTGTAAAAAAAATGGAAAAAAATTTCAATTGGGGCTGCTGATTTAGTGAATTAGCATATTCAGCTGCTGAGTCGAGCCGGTAATCTGTAAAATAAGTTTTTTTCTGGAAAAAATAAGTGGACAAAATATATAAAAATTTAAAAACAAGAAAAACCTTAAGTATAAAAAATAATACACACTGGCACACCTTTAGTGGCTGGTGGATCGAATCAATATTCCACGATTCAAGTTAACAGGGTCTGTAGGGTTTAGAGAATGCTGATGATCCGGAATAAACTAGGTGGATTTTGCATTAAATGTCATTTCCTCAACCAGCATTCTTTTCGTAAGTTACACTCCTTTGTTGCATTTTGCGCAAAACCAATGTACTTTCTTGGCTTCCTTAAGGGGCATAGCACAACTGGGCTGAATCATGGTTTATGTATCATGGTTTATATTTAAAAGGTTTGAGGTTTGAAACCTGTGGCTGCTGTTACGTTCTGGCGTGTTATTCTTTGGGCTTATTGAAGTCTGTCAGCGAAGTCTGCTTGCAAATGACAAAAGAGGTAACTTCCATGCTACAAGCTTTTTATCAACCTTTGGAAGCAAGTCACTACACCACTCTATTTTTTTACTGCCCTTAAAAGGAGGCAATCCAAAATGTTTGATGGGAAGGCTTCCTGCACCCCGATTCAATAATTCGAAGGCCAATTTTACAAGGAACAATCTTAAACTTGGAATGGTTCACTTTCAAACCTGATTTGTTCTTTATATCCTCCAAAGTATCTTTCAACTCGAACACCTGCGGGGCAAGGTACTTTAATGCACCTTCTCGGTGCAGCAACTGGCACGTGCCATGTTCATGCTAAAGGTTTCCTCCATGCTAACATAACAGGTCTTCTCTTTTAAGTGTTCGGCCAGGCCACACTATTTGATGCTAATGGTGACGTTCGAAGGGCGGCATCCTCCGTTTTCAATTGGCTGACTGCCAATCTCTTGGTCACCTTTTTGGGTCTTCTTCTAAAGTTGTGAATGATTGCAGTGAAGAATTGGGCATCATACATTGACAACGTGAAATCCAGGTTTTTATCATGGCAAGGTAACGAGCTATCCATGGTGGGGCATCTAACTCTTATTAAGCACATACTATCTTCCATCCTTATGCATTTACAGTCTCTTGTGTCGATCCCCTTGAAAGTGTGAAAGCCTATTGATTTGTTCTTAAAAACTCTTTTGAGATGATCCTCTTTTTACCACCTCGAGACGCATTCTGTGGCATGGGATTTGATCAGTTTGCCCAGTGTGAAAAGGGGTTTAGATGTTCTGGATTTGAGACTCAAGAGTCTTGAGTTACGGTGGTATGCGTTGTGCTGGTGCATGAAATTTCGTGCGTCGTCGATATGGTTCATTTCAATAAGAAGAAGAAACTTTTTGTAAGGATAAAAGAGAAAGTTGAAAAACGTGAAAAAGGACGTTTTCTTTTCATTTCTTTTGGCGTATGTATGTTGTGTGCACAGAGAGGCGCACGCGACAGAACTCTTGTCTCCAAGAGCTGGCACATTTTGTTCTTGGGTGATGGAGCCTCATGCAAGCTTATTTGCAAAAATATCAACCTTCTCATGACCCTATGTTGGTGCAAGTTTCTACTTCCTCCTTTAAAAGAACACATTTATTCAATGCCGGGCTGTGAGTGCTGAATTGTTTCTATGTACACCATTAAATCAGCAGCTTGTTTGGACCAAAGGTGTCCAAGGAGTTATTCCTACATCTTTGTTTACTGCTCACTATTACCGCCTGCTCCCTCCCCTTTCTCCAAAAAGCCCTTGTGGGCAAGATTGCATGCTGCATTTGTCATATAAGACAAAGTGCAAACCCAATGCAATCTGAAATCATGGGGCTTGTATGCAGCCAGCCGTTGTATTTTATGTGAAAAAGTGAAAGGGAATTCGTATCACCTGTTTTGGGGCTGCCATGAAGTGCAAAAACTGTTTCAGCCATCTTCCCATAATCCTTCCCCGGTAGTCTCCCAATCTTCCTTTGCTTCTGATCTTCTCTTTAGCCCTCGTAGTATCCCGGAGATAGCATTCTCTTGGAGGTCATAGCTTTTATGTTTTTGGTGGCAGATACGGGCCAAGAGAGATAATGTACTATTTAGAGGCTGTTTGGCATTAGTACAACTTGTTATTGTCCAGTGAAACTGCACCAAAAGTTAGAGCAGATTCATTATGAAACCTTCTAATGTAAAGTTTTATGAATCTATATCATATTTTGAAGCAGAATCACTAGATAGTAACAATTTGTTATAGGTGTCAAACAACTCCTTAAAAGTCGTTTGGTACTCAGTACAATTAGTTAATGTCCAATGGTTTTGGCCCAAAATTTGGAGTAGTATCATGGAACACTATGTTATAGGGTTTCATAGATATTTTCAGGTAGTTTTATTGAACAGTAACAATTTGTTACTGGTGCCAAACAACGACATCTTTGGAAACAGTCATATGATTTTCTTGTCCTACTTTTCAACCTCCAAGCTGACATGACTGCTATTGTGAAGATGCTTTGGCATCCAAACTTTCTTGCTTCTTATTTTTATATGCCTTGCCAACCATGCCTCTTGGATGTGTCCAATTTTAATGAATTTGTTTTCAGCTCTCTCTCTCTCCCTTCCTTTCCTTAAGGGCATAGCATATCTAATTGAGCAAAGAGCATGAGATAAGATGCACCGCTTGTTTGATTCTTGTGGACACTACTCTTTCTTGTGGCATTGAGATAAACGGAGTTATAGATGGGTCATTAATCTTATGTCCTTTATGTTTCGCTCTGGCCACCTATTAATCACTTTTAATTGTAAGTTTTGTTGCTTCATATGAAAAGATAATAAATAGATAGTATTGTAGAGATGTAAATGGATTGGTTTTGAATCACATACACACTTAAACATGTCCACATTTTTGGATATCCACATATTTATGTTAGACTACAAACAAAGAAAAGTCATATCTGAATTCAAAGTTCGAATTCACAATCTAATTCTGTTCCCAATCTAATTTTTACATTCATGTTTGAGTATGAATCCAAACTTTGAATCAAATCTGTCCGATTTTCAAAGTATAAGAGCATTGGATATATGATATTATCTAAAAGAAAATCCTATCTAAACCGATGGAATATTTATGTTTAAGTGAATCTGAATCCAATCAAATGTCATTTCTTAAATCTAAATCCAATCCAAATTTTTAATCAAATATTAAATCTTTTTCCATACCTAATTCTTTTGAAACAGTTCAATCGGATATCTGATCCAAATCAAATATATTGACACCCCTAATTGACCTCTATTGGAGAGCGAAATTTCATCACAATGAATTCATGCCACCGAAGTCTAGCGAGTGCCCAACATTTCATTTCTTGCACTTGATTTATATTACTTCTAAGTAATTATTAATTGCACGATTGCGAAGTGAACTTGAATCTCATGTTTGACCTCGTATTTGAAGATTGACCACTATCATGTAAACCCATGTACTTTAAATCTAGGGCGTCAATTTACACTAGCTTTTAATAAAAAATATCTATTGAAAAATATTTTAAAAAGCAAAAGCCAGTACTCATTAAGTTGAATACGATGAAAGGGCAGACCAACCTGAGTCCAAACAATTTACATCCCTAAGCATGCACTGATGTACATATTTAAGGGATGATGTTAACAAATTCAATAATTGATAAAAGCCATCAGTTACATCTTAATAGGGTTATATTTCTTGCCACCCAAAACCAAGTTTTGAAATTTCATTTGCTTCCTTCATGATCTAAGCATCACCCTTACTAGTTTTTGCCGGTAGGCATTTTTAAGTGTACTTAAGTGGTTTTTATTCTCAAAATTAACACAATTATACCTTAGCGTGACATCAGTCACAGCACTGATACCGATTATTCGGCCATTAATCACGATTCATCGAGTTTCAACTGATTTTATTTTTCTAATCACAATTGAACGATGATGAAAAGGCCCCCAACGATAAGTTTGCCTTTTATAGCCAAGACTGCCTTTTCCCCATACTGGACATTTAAAATGATAAAAATAGGAGAAAATTCACTCCATAGGTTCCTCGGTAATGACTCCAGAACGGCAGGCTTGCACATTTTTGGCTTTCCGAGTACAGCAATCAACTAAGCATATACAGAAGAAGGCGCAGCACGGGAGTTGCTCATGGGGCGCATCGTGGGGAACTGGCGATCTGTTCACGTGAAGGGCTGCAATGAGCATGCAGCGATAGAGTCCAGCACCCATGAATGGCCGACGGCGTGCGCGCCACTAGCCCTTGCCAGTGCCTCGGCCTCTTTACGCCTGCTTTCCACTACAGACGACGATGCCTCTGACGGGCTGCACTTCTCAGGGACTTCCACGTTGTAAATCACGAAGGTCTCTTGGGTAGCCGATGCCACAGGTTTCCTGTGGAGAACCGCTCCGCCTGCTGCCACTATAAGGTCCTGAAGGTAAGACGACGCAAAGTCTCCGCTGAAGTAGAATCGGAAGCCATTAAAGAGCTTGGGTTCCTGCAAACAAACAGCTCAGCTCAATTCTCCTGTCAAAGAACTTCAATCCATGATAGCAACAAGGTGACAGCGAAGGGACAAGCACAGCCATCTGGGTGTCACAGTAGCGTGATAGAGAAAGGAAAATCCCCGAATGCAGTCATGGAGTTGAGATCTATTGCAAGAACAAAGAAGGGCGTGCTTGATCCAGGTGAAGAGCGTCCAACACGCTCTGTCGTGTCACGATTATTTTCCTTCGTGCACATGGCACGTATGATTTGGTGAAGAGCGTATCAGAAAACACCATGTTCGTAAGGACGATACCAAGTCTGCGGGACAACCACCCATGTGACTCCAGGCTAAGACCACAGAGGCTATGGCAGGAGACCAAATAACATGTCGCCATCTCCAATGCCCCCTACAATTCTCTGAAATATATGTGAAATAATTTTTCAGCTAAACGTACTAAATATAGGCAACCTTTAATTCCTCACCTACCCAAAACACACTTGCTCACTCCTTTTATCCATTCTTTGCTTTTCACACAGGTGGGTAAGAATTTTGGACGGGCAACCGCATAAGGCAAACACTCATCTCTTCAAGTCTTAGCTAGCTAGTACAGGCCAATAATAAGATTCTATTCTCAGGAATAATAACAACAATAAAGGGAATGGAATGGAATTACAACATTTCTGTACTCTAGCTACTCTCTCTCTCACTTCTAGGTATCAAGGAATTTTCGTTTTTCTTTCTAAAACATCCTGACTTTTTTAGGATATATATTTGCATAAAGAATCTAAAATAGTTTGTAATTTTTTAAAAAAAAATTATAATTTATGTAGCCTTCCTAAGAAATGAAAGACTCCAAACATTGGTTACAGTAAATGTGAAGAATTTTTCAGTTTTGGAACTGAACCATTGGATTGCCCACATAAATTGCCTTAGGCTCCATGAGATCCCTTCGCTGCAGTGGCATCATAGGCCCCATTTCTTTTAGTAGGTAGATAGAAGTTAATTTGTCTGCACTAGACCCCCATAGTCTGCCACGTTTTAAGGTGAAAAGAGAAAGTAGAAGAGCAATAGTTAGTGTGACCAGTCGTCCCTTCAAAGAGAACAAAGGTGAGAAAAATGTGGGTTTCATACCTTCTAGCTCATACTCTTTTTCCATGACATCTTTTTAACATTTAAAGCGTGATCTGACAGTATAAGAGCCAAACTGGTTGCGTGTTCGGCCCCGAACACGGACGAGTCATGGATCAAAAACCCGGTGCTCTCTCTCTCTTAAAACGCGTTTTCGTAGCTGCCCAAAATTTTCCCACTACTCCCTGTTCCTCATATTCTCTGAATGTCTATTTTGGCTTCGAAAGGCAAAAAACAGTCAGTTTGTGGACATGTTATAACATATTAAGCGTGCAAATGGGAAATGAAATTGGCTGATCTTTTCTCTTTGTTCATGACTGGAGACATATTATATGATAGAAGGCCAACTTTGTTTATCATGATTCCAGATGACAAGCCAGTTCTGGTTGTCACACATGGTGACCTACTGGACATCTCTGTGCGTGTTCTTGTCTGCATGCAACTTGGCGAAGTCCTTGGAGTTTCACCACTTGAAAATTTATGACATTTCTGGTAACAGTTACGAAGTTGTTGATACTCTGCTTTCTTTGTTATCAAACATGGATTGAATTTTGTTAATTGGACTGCAGACAAGTGGGATACTGCAACGAGATTGTCAATAGTTGGTATGTTAGTGGATGCTCTGGACCATGCAGAGAACAATCTGTCTTTCAAGCGAAAGGGACTAAGTCAGAGCTTCAAGGTCTGTTTTGTAAGACGAGCTCCTGTGAAGTCCGTTATAATAGTTGCAATTCAACTGCTGGCATACACTCACAAGAATTTGATATAACAAATTTTAAATGAGGCTAAATTCCGCCACTGATTTCTAGATACCTATGCAGGTTCCTCTGTTGAATGTGGTTATGCTGCTTCTCGAGTTGCTGATTTTGGGCCTTATTATCCTCTACTTGTCGTCCTATTTTCGAAGGGATCAAGTACCTGAGTGGCACAATATCCGTCACTTGTGGTTAGGCTGATGGATTTACAGTTTTTGAAATGTAACTTGGGTGTACAGGAGAACCATGTCTATGCCTCTGCTGAAATTCTATCCATCATAACTCTGTATCTCTCTCTCTCTCTGGTTTAACTATCTGCAAATAGTTTGATTACAGTAACATGGACTTTTTAGATTTTTCGTATTTGTAAGTGCTAATCTTGAAAATAACTCTTCCAATGTCATAAAAGTGTTCCTTGCCAAGAAAACCGCAGTCTACTTGGATCCAGTATCCCCAGATTTTGAAATGTAACTTGGGTGTACAGGAGAACCATGTCTATGCCTGTGCTGAAATTCTATCCATCATAACTCTGTATCTCTCTCTCTCTCTCTCTCTGGTTTAACTATCTGCAAATAGTTTGATTACAGTAACATGGACTTTTTAGATTTTTCGTATTTGTAAGCGCTAATCTTGAAAATAACTCTTCCAATGTCATAAAAGTGTTCCTTGCCAAGAAAACCGCAGTCTACTTGGATCCAGTATCCCATTCAAACCATGTGGATCCAAACGATTCCACGTCCAACTGCCTACCCCGTATGGGTTGAACGGTAGTTGGATATAGATGTCATAAATTCAAAACATCTTTATCATCATAATTTCATAAACTGTGACTCCACACTATACATTCTATGACTATGCTTGTGAGCGAACATATACTTACAATGTTTGGTGTTGGGAAGTGATTCAATGCACTAATGTATTCCTTTATTTATCTCTCGGACAAAATATCTTTTTACTTCTTTCTAAGAGGATCCGCATAGTTTATTTACCAAAAATCTAACGAATGCATACATTGTTTATGTTAAACATGAAAAAGCGATTCAGGATTTTACTGAGGGAAAAGATAAAGTTACAGCACCAACTAAAAGAAGGAAGATACACAGATGATGCATCTGCATTAATGCTATTGTTGACAGAGAGATGACGATTCTTGTGAATCGGAGCCTATTTCTTCTTCTTTTCCAATTTGTTATTATGAATACGAGGACCGGAGAAAAGAGGAAGTCTATTAAAGTAGTGAAAGAAATAATCTGAGGAAACGGACACAGATGAGACCAAGACAAACAAACAAACAATCTGGCGAGACGTAATTGTAACACAAGACACTGAACAAGAAGGAAGCAGGTAAACTCCAAAACAGAGGAGAAGCAGGGGACCGCGAGCAGAGCAGAGAAGGACATACTTTCGACGTTCTCTTGCAAATTACAAAATACATCGCATTATGTTACAATAATTTTTTTAATAATCAAAAATGAAGAGAAAATCGATATCAAGTATGGCAAATGCCTTCGAGAATTTACACTTAACTACATGCATAGTGCCAATAGTAATATGACACCTTCGATTTTGGCATATCTTCAAGTCACGACTTTATGTTTCTTAAAGGAAAAGCCTTCTGTGGGGGACGCATTTTCTTGGCTCTTTCTCTTTCTTTTGAGGGTTGGTTATGACTTGTTCTTTCTTTCTATTTCTTTTACTTTCATGTTTTCATTGGAACGAATGTTTGCTGATGATTTCACATTGCGCATCAAAAATGCCATCTCTCCTCTCTCTCTTTCTTATACATCTGAACGACTTGGACGACTTGATCCTTCTATTACTGCATGTAACCACTGATATTACCACAGTAAATGAAGTTACAGCAAAATGTGCTTTTTTTATTTGAAAAAAAAGTCGTATGTAGTTAATTGTATACTTACAAAATTTAATTATATTACGCTGACATCATTACCGGCAAATCATCTTTGTTAAGTGGTGCATTTTGCCTCCAAAACTCAAAATCTAAACCAATTCAAAGCAAATGTGAACCATCGGATCCAAGTACCCATCCAAAATCAAGTAAAGTATTAATTTTTTCAATTATACGATAAAGGTTTCATTTGATTCACACACACACACACTCTCCCCCTCCCCCAACAAACCTTTCGAAAGTGTTTTAAAATTTGCAACGTTACTAGTGAAACGTAATTAATTGCATTGTCGCATATGCTCCACTTTTCAACGACGGCTCCTTTTCTTTCATTTCTTAAGAGTCAAGTCTGCGGGGCAACCACCCATGTGACTCCAGACTAAGACCACAGAAGCTATGGCAGGAGACCAAATAACATGTCGCCATCATCCATGGCCCCTTACAATTCTCTGAAACATATATATATATATATATATATATATATATATATATATATATATATATATATATGTATATATGATCATCAGCTAACCATTAAATTTGAAATAATTTAATTTTTCAGCTTTCTTTCAAAAAAATGCAGCTAAAAATACTCATATGATCAAAGTCATGTAAACAGCAAGTCCTCAAACATAAATAGGCAACCTTTAATTCCTCACCTACCCAAAACGCACTTGCTCACTCCTTTTATCCATTCATTGCTTTTCACCCAGGTGGGTAAGAATTTAGAGGGGGCAACGTGCCCGCACAAGGCAAACACCAGAGCGCCATTTCTTCAAGTCCTAGCTAGCTAGTACAGGTCATTAACAAGATTCTATTCTCAGGAATAATAACAACAATAATGGGAATGAAACTACAAGATTTTTGTACTCTAGCTACTCTCTCTCACTTCAAGGTACCAAGGAATTTTCATGTTTCTTTCGAAAATATCCTGATTTTTTTAGGATATATATTTGCATAAAGAAACTAAAATAGTTTGTAACTTAAAAAAAATTATAATTTATGTAGCCTTCTTAAAAAATGCAAGACTCCAAACATTGGTTACAGTAAATGTGAAGAATTTTTCAGATTTGGAACTGAACCATTGGATTGCCCACATAAATTGCCTTAGACTCCATGAGATCCCTTCCCTGCAGTGGCGTCATAGGCCCCATTTGTTTTAGTAGATAGAAAGAAGCTAATTTGTCTGCACTAGACCCCCCATAGTCTGCCACGTTTTAAGGTGAAAAGAGAAAGTAGAAGAGCAATAGTTAGTGTGACCAGTCGTCCCTTCAAAGAGAACAAAGGCGAGAAAAATGTGGGTTTCATACCTTCTACCTCATACTCTTTTTCCATGACATCTTTTTAACATTTAAAGCGTGATCTGACAGTATAAGAGCCAAACTGGTTGTGTGTTCGGCCCCGAACACGGACGGCACAGTTTAGAAAAAAAAAAAAAAAACCTTAAGACATCCTTTTTTTCTCTCTCTGCCCGCTGTTTGTCTTACTCCATAAGAGAGAGAGAGAGAGAAGTTCATGAATCATGAATAATGTGAGACTTTGTAAGTACCAACCATATCCAATTTGTTAGGGACTTTTGGGCTTTGATATTTTTTTGGGTGTTCAACTAACAAGATGGTGAAGTTGCACCATCATAATCAAAAGGCTCAAGCTTTGCCCCAAAGGGAATAACGAGTGCAACAAACACATACACACATGGTGGAGCCATATGTTAAGGGGGCACACCATATATACAACAAAGGGAAGGATTTGTCAAAACTTTCAAAAGGGTTAAAGGTTCATTCTAAACTTATTTGAGAAGAATGGCAAGGGAAAGTTGGGATGCACAAGGTTGCACCGTCACAAACATAGGCTTATTGTGAGAAAATAAATCCTGTTTGTTCTCAATAACCCAAATAGTTTGCTAAATCAATCAACTTACCTGCAATTGGTTATATGAATAAAGTTATTTGCAATTGTAGAATAAGTTTATAATTTACACATTCGAGCCAATTTAACTCTCTAATGCTCAACAAGTAGGCACATGTATCCACAACTTTCTCAACAAAAAAACTAATAACAAATGGACACCTAACTTGCCTCAAGGAGCATAACGTAGCTGGTGGGGCTAAAGGCTTGTAAAAGGCAGGTCTCTAGTTCGATTCTCGACGCTATATTTCTGTGTTTTAAAGCGATAGGACACAACATCCAAGTTGAAGGGTGTCCTGTTTTATCACTGACACCGACTCAGCTCAAGAACCCGAAAGCAGGGAGAATAGGAACCTTCGAACAATTATAAAATAAGTTTATAATTTACACATTCGAGTCAATTTAACTCTCTGATGCTCAACAAGTAGCACACTTATCCACAAGTTTCCCAACAAAAAAGCTAATAACAAATGGGCGCCTAACTATTCAAACATATAAAAAAAACACCCAACTTTTTCAAGAAATTGGTATGTAGCCTTTAAAACACTGCAAACTAATGCCTAGCTAAACATGTAAAGAAAAATTCAGAAATTATCACAATCTTCTGAAGTGTAAATGTGGTCACAAAAATAATATAATTAAAAGCAACTTATGTTTGGCTAGGCATCTATTGCTAAATTAGCATTTTTTTTTTCTCAAAGGCATTTCTGTAGGTGCGTTGGTGGAATTGGAGGGAAGGGCATTTTGGTCAGCAAAAAGCCTTCAGAGAATACCGTAAGGTTGCATCTCCGAAGCGCGGGCTAGTTTCGTAACTTCCAAAATCCAAATTTCCCTCTTTAATTTTCCCTTGGCAATGCGTTTTGGAAAAGAAAAGAAAAAAAAAAGTCCCCACTAAAAGGGGACTCCTCCCTCTGTTCTTCTCCCTTCTCTCTCTCCACTGTCATCTGCTGCCGTCGTCGGCGGGCAGAGAGAGAGAAAGAGTGTGTGTGTGTGTGAGAGAGAGAGAAAGAGAGAGTGCCAGCCAGAGGGAGATTTTCTAGGGTTTCGAGGAGAAGGGAGGGAGGAAGAGGAAGATCGGAAGGATTCGACTTTGCGTTTGGAGGATCTTTCTGGGCTTGACGCCACCTCTTTCCGGCTCGCTTTTCGCCGGATTCCTGCTTGGCGGGAAGGAGGTAAGAATTCTGGCGATTACGATCCATCAGCTGAGAGGGCTGGATTCTTATATTCCGATCTTAGAAATGCATGTCGTCCTTTGGTTGTTAGGCGGGTAGATTCAGCCGTTTTTTGACGGGGTGAAAAGCTAGGGCTCTGCAGATTAACCTGCCCGAAATCGGTCCCGGATGTAAATGTAGGTCTAGTGGGTTGACAGTGAATGCGATCGGGGAAATGTGAGATCTTCTTGTGACATGGATTGGGCGTTTCCTGCTAACTTTTTGGTTAATTGGGGTGTACCTGTTTGACTCTTGGTTTTTATTTATTTGAGAACGTAATTTGGACCTGCCAGTGCATGTGAAGCGCATACAGTTCGCTTCTGCTTTAACTTATTTGGAACTTTAGGCAAACTTGAACATTGCTTTTGCTAAGGTTCTCCTCAGGTGAAGTTACTAAAATTTGATGCATTTGCAGATTGTCGGGCAGATGTACTGTCATTGTTGCATGAGAACTATTTCTTGGATGTAACTAGTGAGAGACTTTCGATGCTCGGTCGTCTGCCTACTGCGCCTAAAGCTGACTTCGAAGCTTACAGCTTTAATGGTGAGTGCGTCTAAGATGTTCGTTCTTAATATTTCCACAGAGGATTTCTGGATTTCAGACGATACATTATTTTCTCTTCGTAAGTCACCGATTAAGTACTGATCATGCCAAACGAGAATTCTGCCTTTTTTACGCAGAAACATGTGATTAAGCTTTGCCAATTTCTTTCGTCCAAACATATGTTTACTCATTGCCCATTTTGATTTGTCTGAAGTGCAGCTTGTTCGTTCTCCATCACTTTCTCTCACCGTGGAATGGGTATGGTCTTGTCATAATCTCATGCTACGTTACAAACTGGAGTCAATGATAGAAACCTGAAGAGCCTTTTAAGTTGTAGAGCGGGAAAGATACAAGTGAAAGCCTGGCACTTAGTCTTAACTTTGGAAATAGCAGTAGGGTTATCGACAGTGAAGAATCAGTACCAAATTAGAGAAGTTAACTGATGCATGAGTGTCAAGTACCTTGTGTGTCGTAGCTAACTGTTAGTGGAGAATGGAATATTGGGAGCTGCAACATCATGTTTACTCTTAGACCGATTTTGATCCAATTCTTCTCTATTCTTAGGTCAGGTTTCATAAAGAATGTTTTGAATTGTGCACAAATATGGGTTGTGATTGTTGTTTTGTTTTCTTTCTTCTCTCCTGTCATTGTTAGCCTCTGTTAAAATAAGTAAGTTTTATTCAGAAGCTGTTAATGGGTTGTAGCTGGGTATAAATCGTTTTTTCATGACATGGAGCTATGCAATCTTCACAAGCACACACAAATTGATGAAGGCATATGTTGGGGCTAGAAATCTAAAGCAGGGTGGCCACAAGCTTGCAGTGGAGCAAAATGCAAGATAAGATTATAAATGGTTTGCTTCAAAGTAAATATTTGGAATCTTACAGAGGATAATTGGAAAGTTTTGTAATTTAACACTAGGTACCAAATATTTTTTGGATATTGTTTCAGACAACTATTAATGTTACTGTTTTTGAGTTCTTACTAATTTATATACCTTTTTTGGCTTTTCTCTTTTCAAATTTACACAGTCACCTAATTAGGAAAATCAATGTTATTGTTTAAACTTTAATAATAACAAAAGTAAGAAAATATAAATCAATTTAAAAATTTCTGTTAAAGCTTGTATCTAAAAATATGAGTATGTTTTTTAGTGACTTTAACTAAGTCAAAATAGGAAATGTAAAAGATTGCCAGTTTAAATCTTTTCTCATATTAAAAAAAGCAGGGTTATGAGGAAACTTGAACAAAGGATGGCTTCTGAAAAGGGTTTCCAATAAAAAAGATGAGTCTACGTGAGAAATTTAGTTTCTGAAAAGTTATGCAAAAGAAGACATGGCTGGCATGTTCAGGTTTCTTTTTTTTCATAATGATAAAAAAAAAAGTCATTGCAATCACAGGCCGTGCTCACATGGAAAAGTGAGCAGTTCCATAGCAACTGACATTGGATTGCAAGCTCATCCACCATGTCCCTCTTAGTTGTGTTCGGTAAGAAGCCTACGTATGAAGAAATCAACAATATGTCAAATTGGGGCAAAAAAGGACAACATCTTGTTTGGCTGTGCGAAGCATACTAACAACCTGTCATTTTGGTTTAATCTTTCTTTCTATATTAGAAACGTATCATTAACTTACTGGTAACAGGCAGTATGTGAAACATAGAGTTCTTATGACATAGATGTTGACTTAGGTGTGGGTAACTACATTATGACAAGGTAATTACTGAAAGAGTAGATAAAAAGATAGATGCTTATGTATGGGTTATTATGTGTTTTTTGGTTGTTTTCAATGGCTTATTGCTACAAAGTTACAAACTCTAAGACTTTGCATGAAATTCTTCAAGTGCTCTTCTTTTGCTAGGTACTGGCACCACTAGGTGTTATTAGGGGAGAAAATGAAATCCGATTCACCACTTGATTATGCAGTATTTCAGCTGTCACCAAAGAAGTCAAGGTGAGCTTTTCCGATGTACTCCTATTGGAATGTAGAATGTGTTTGGTTTCTCATCTTATTATTCACTGATTTTCAGATGTGAGTTGTTTGTTTCTGGGGAGGGGAAAACTGAAAAGCTTGCATCTGGGCTTCTTAAACCTTTTGTCACCCATTTACGGGTAGCTGAAGAGCAGGTTGGTCAGGCAGTTCAGACGATAAAGCTGGAAGTGCAGAAAAATCAAGAAAGTGGAACATGGTTTACCAAAGGGACACTAGAAAGGTCTGTAACTGCTTGCATTCAGCTAAGTCACAGTTGATTTGGTTGTGGTTATTTGGTATGATAATGGCAGACTTTGTACTGTATATGTTTTGGAAGAACATGTGATGCATGTAAGCATCTTTTGTATTTTCATGGAAGCACGTACTATCCATACCATAAGTGTGAGTGCTTTGGATTATGTATTTAAGTTAACAATTCATGATTGCTGGTATTGATCATAGTGGAGAACAAAGTTGTCCAGGTTTATCATGTGTCTGCATTATAAAATTTCCATGCATCTGCTTTTTGGGAAGAAGAAGTTATATTTTGGTAAAATAAGCAGACTGACTGAAGAAATTTGTTTCCAACTTATATTGAAATTTCACATGTTATTGCAGGTTTGTTCGGTTTGTTAGCACACCTGAAATCTTAGAACTGGTCAATACATTTGATGCAGAGATGTCCCAGCTTGAAGCTGCTAGAAGAATATACTCACAGGTTCTATACCTTCTATGCAGTTTATTTTCAGACCTTGTCAAGAACCATGTCATAATTTTCACTGGCATTTCCTTTCCCTTATCCAGGGGGCAGGAGATCAGCTCCATGATGCAATGGGTATGTGGATGACCTGTCTAACTTGACCTTTTTTGGTTCAGTCTTATTCTTTCTTTTCTATGTGAGCTGCTTGTCAATTTGCA
This sequence comes from Nymphaea colorata, assembly GCF_008831285.2. NCBI lineage: Eukaryota > Viridiplantae > Streptophyta > Magnoliopsida > Nymphaeales > Nymphaeaceae > Nymphaea > Nymphaea colorata. The sequence goes on along the minus strand of NC_045148.1, from coordinate 13,865,126 downwards.
TATGATACAGTTTGCTAAATCTTTGTGAGAAGCTGAATAAATGTTGTAAACCTGTTGAGAATGAACCTGTTTTTAGTTGTTGTCCATGGCACTAGCTGCATTCCCCTTAATAATACAGTGCTTGCCTTTACATTTACCCTGGAGGGATATTTTCCTTCTTTTCTTATGATTTGGTATTAATTTATATTTTATAACAATTTTTTTTTTTACATTTACATTTTTGAAGATAGATGCTGCTTTTTTTATCACTCTTCATATTGAGAAACTAGGAGTTATTTAGCCAAAAGCTAGCTTAGGTTTGTTAATGCAGTTAGGCCTGTAGGCTGGGCACCTGGGCAGTTGAGACGTGCTAGGCTTCAGTCATAATCTTACACTGTGTTTCGATAATGATCTTGAATCTGCTAGCTTATATGGTAAAGTATGTGCATCTTGATTGCATATGCATATTTTTTTCCTGGTCTTTCTTCTCTCACATGCTCCTTCCTATTTGTCTCTGCATTTCTTTCTTTCATCCTTGCTGATTAAGACATCGTTTTCATCCATACCCTGAGTCCCTGACTAAGCTTTTTAAATGGACTAGATTTTTTCTCTTCCTTTTTTTCTTAATGCTTGTACTTTTGATGTTCCTTCTTTGAGCTCTTCACAAAGAAGACTTTGCTTTGGTATTTCCAGTGTCCCTTATCTGCTAATGTGGTTAAGTGCTCAATATCCATGTAGTTAAGAGTTTGCTTTTGATATTTGGGGATATGGTCTACCTAGGTCAGTGGGGCCTTTGCATTGCCTTAATGCAAATGGCATATGTCAGTAATCTTTCCTTTTTTCATAGTGAATATATGCCCATGTAGCTGTTGCTCATGGATGCTTGGCAACTTAGATGACAATGATCTGGTGAAGAAGAAGACTTGAGGGCTGGTTGTACGGTTTTCCCTCTATATCAGGTTCAGTGGGCTTTAGGTTTTCAGGAAATTAAGGTACAAGAAATTTCAATTAATTATGTCTGGATTACTTTGGAAAATGAAGTAAATGGCTTGTGCCTAGGATGCAAGAAAGGCAAGTTCTGAAAGAAAACGAAACTAACATGGAAAATATGTTAACTGCATGTTTGGTAAGCAAGTGATAACTATTTGAATTTGGCAGTTGATGTGATTATTTTGTTTCAAGTACTTGGTTCCTTAGAGCTTTATCTACCTCCTGAATCCCTGATACTTGAAGGCTTTTGGCAACACACACTATCAGGCTTTTAATACAAATGCCATTTTAATTTTTAATACTCTTGGTGCAGATGAAAACGAAGCAGCTGCCACTGCAGCAGCAGATACATCTAAGTAAGTTCTTCTATGATGCTGTTTAATCAGGTTAATCCTTGAGTCTTAGTACTTACACTAGGTTGTTAGTCATTCTTATTGGTTGAAACTTGAAACTCTAGAACTGTCTTATGTGGAAACCATGCAATACTCATTTCTTTGTATAATCTTTTAGGAAAAGGTGTAGATATGTTGAGCATAATTGGGTTGGCATGGTCCAAGATAAGGTCAACATACAGTTTTGTACTTCACCTTTCCTTTTCCTTTATATACATATCTATGTATTTATATCTCTTGATTTGAGCTATGGAAGAAGGAAACGCCAGAAAAAGACATTTTTTATCTCATCAATGGGAAGACTTTATTTCATTGTTGAAGGAAGAAAAGGGAAAAAAATATAGATGGAAGGCATAGAAGCAATAGTGTACTCTTGTAGTTCCGTATTTTTCTCTCTGATGCTCTGTAGGTTGCTCAGTTTGTTTGTTGAAGGGTGTAACATCATTTTGTGATGTTTTATAAGTTTGCTGCATCAGAACTTGTGCGCTTCCTGGATGGTTGAAGTAGTCTTGTACTTTGAAAAGGTCTATGGATTCTTCGTGGCACTCTCGGCTTGCATGGGCAATCTCTAAAATTAGTGATTGGATTTTTTTTCAAACTGTTATGGCCCTTTCAACTTGCAGATTCTATCTTTGTGCTCACCTCTTTTAGACTTTGAGTGAATTACTCCTTCCATAGGCATCCTAGTTGGTGTTTTGGTGTGAGTCTCCACTGTCTGCTTATGAGACAGATCATGAACGGTTCAAACTTAAGATGGTATCCTCATCAATGAACAGTTCAGATGGAAATCTAATAGCTTTGCACTCATGGCTTTATGATTCCAACTCTTTATAGTGAAACAGTGTCTTGCCTTCTAAAATTTGTTTAAGGTTATTGTGTTTTGACTTATGAAGGCCTATATTACTGATGTTATTTCAGAAGAGAGCTCTTGAGAGCAATAGATGTGCGAGTTTTGGCTGTCCAACAGGATCTGAACATGGCATGTGCTCGAGCTGCAGCTGCAGGTTTCACTTTGGAAAATGTTTCTGAGCTTCTCCTGTTTGCTGAGCGTTTTCGTGCTCATCGTTTGAAGTAAGCATATACTTCCATTAGTTCATTTCTTTTTGCCTTTCAACTTGGTTTTACTACCCTGCTCTTACAGGCAGTTGTGGATGTGGCAGGTGTGTGTGCATGTCTATATATATAGATGTGTGTGTGTGTGTGTGCCCACATATATATAGGGTGTTTTTTGGAGTACATACACCCACATATAAAAAGTTGAATTTTTAGCAATTCTATCATACCTACTGGTTTCTTAATGTCTTGAAAAATCAATGGCCTGCAATGTGTACAAATTTTAGAATTCATGTTTTTTGTCCCAAGAACATGATCTAAAACATCCTTTCTATCACACACAGGCACATGCACACATATAATCCAATCCTCCTTTTCCAAGACATTTAGATATAAATTTTTGGTTGAAGGTCACAAGCCAGTTCTTGCTGTTTACAATTTTTTTTTCTTTTATTATTTTTCGTTTTGGTCCAATTTGGATTGTTTTGTGCATTGGATTTGGACTTATTCTTGCTTTTCTGCAGTGAGGCTTGTAAGAAGTTTATTTCCCTGTGCCAGAGGCGTCCTGAGCTGTGCCCATGGAAAAGGGAGACTGATCGTGAAGTCAGATCTTCTTCTGGGTCAGACATGTCCATTGATGACCAAACATTGGATCCCGAGATACAGTCAACCCAGGCAACTGATGTGGCCCATGTTAATCAGCCAACTTTGAAACCTGTGGAGCTGATGACTGCTGCCACAGCCCCCAGGGACGCAGCTCTTCCTGTGACGACCTCCATGATGCAACAAAGCAAACCAGCCTCATCTAATGTGCTGCGACCTGCACGGGGCTTCTTAAGACCAGAGCCTGGAGGGGAGAAGGATGTGGCTGAAGACATTGTTGTGAATGCCAAAGATAAGAAGGAACCAACACCATCTCCACCGCCTGAGCCCATCCAGCAACCAGCTCGACGACTCAGTGTGCAAGACCGAATCAACCTCTTCGAGAGCAAGCAGAAGGAGCAGTCAGGAGAGATGGGCAAGAACAAGGGTGGTGGCAGTGGTCTTTCAGTCAAGTCAGACTTTCGCCGGCTTTCAACTGATTCTAGTGGTATCTCCGCTTCAGTTGAGAAGTCAGTTCTTCGAAGATGGAGTGGCGCCAGCGACATGAGTATTGACCCAAGGGAGGACATTCCTTCACCTTCATCATCAGCCAACACAAATAACCAATTCGACTATGCTCGGCTGCAAGCAGGTGTATCCTCTGTGGTTAACTATGAATCGAAGGTGAAAAATCAGCCTAGTGATGCAACTCACCTAGGGATACCAGTGGATGGTATTGCAGCAAGGGATATAGGGGAATCTTGGGTGCAATCTGGAGTTGACAGTAGGCCAAGAGGCTTGGTTATGCCACGGTTGCGATCTGGGTCTTTGTCAGCTGGAGAAGAAGCTGCTGATCCAAGGGCTGCCTCTTCAAATATGCCATCCAAACCTGTCTTTTACGGTAGAGGAGAGGACATGAGGACTGATAATCGATTGCGAGAATCATCAATTTCACGTTCTCAATCTGGCTCTTCTTTTGGTGGGGAAGAGGAATCTGAAACAAAACCTTTGCCTGTGATCACTCATTTCAAGGCCTATCCCACCAAGCCTGAAGATGCTGAGGCAAAGGCTACGCTTACAAATACTCAGCTCAAAACCTTCCCAAGCAGGACTGAAGACTTTGCAATTCCTAAAGCTGCTGCATTTCCCACCCAGTTTAGGGATCCCTTTGGAAATGTGCAAGATGTTGGAACCATGGTGCCAGCATCTGTGGGACAGGCAAAACACTCTGCTGGGAAGATGGAAGGTTTTGGGTCCAAACTTCCCCCTGTTCAAACTCAAATTGGTGCTTCATTCAGCAAGGGTGCAGACGGAGGAAGTACCAGTCCTGCAGTGCGGATGCAGCCAGTTAACTCTCCAGCTGGCAGTGTGGCAGGTGGTGGAAGAAAAACTCCAGTAGTTTTACCACAGCTGAGAGCTTCTTTGGGTAGGAAAGATGACCGTGAACTAAAAGAAGGTCCAACAACAGTCCGAACCAACTCCAGAAGTGTTTCAAATCAGAGTATGGATGGGGGTACATCAGAGTCGGGTAGCTGGGAGATGAAATTGCAGAGACAAGCCTCTGTTCCAGAAAAGAATAAGGTTCCTTTGTATAAGGAAGAAAGTACAAACATGCCTACACCTGGATCAGGTAGAAGACTGTCAGAAAACCATGGAGCATTGGATCCGTCACATGGGAGAGTGACTGGAAATTTGGAAATGGCTGGAACCGCAACTGTCTCTGCTGAGTCGACTCAGAAGATGAGGCAGTCAAAGGGTAACCAGGAAAGGAATGATGAGCTTGAGATGAAGGCCAATGAGTTGGAAGCACTTTTTGCTGCGCACAAGCTTAGGGTTCCTGGTGATCAGTCTGGTGTTGGACGGAGGAACAAACTCGTTGATGATCAACCAACTATCAGCAAGAGATCAACAGTTCTGGCTGGTAATCTGCAGTTGCAAGAAAAGGTGGTGCAAAATCCTGTAGTGGATGCTGTGCCTGTGGGAAATGCTGGTGCTGTGAAGGTGGATGTTGATGTAAAGCTAATGAAGATGGCTAGCTCTGAAGAACACAGCGAGCCCACAAGTCACTTACCAAATGTTTTGGGGCCTTTGGTTGATTCAAGGGGACTGTTCTATGATAGGTATATGCAGAAGCGTGAGGAAAAACTCAGGTCAGAGCCAGCCAATAAGCGGGCACAAAGAGAAGCTAAATTGCAAGCTATGCAACAAAGCTTAGAGAGAAGCAGTGCCGAATTGAAGGCAAAATTTGCAAGCCCTGTTAGCAAGAGAGATCCAGCTGCCCATGCTCGTCAACGGATAGAAAGGCCTGTGTCCTATGCTCAAGCAACCATGAGATCCAGGGAACGGGTATGTCATTTATTCTACTTCACATGAAATGTTTTGCTTCCTGAAGAATGTGGTACTGCATGTTATAGAGTTGTGAAGAAAGTTATTTCTTTGAGATTGCTTAACTTAGTGTTCCGGCAACTCGTGCCATGCCTGAGTATTACCTGGCTGTAGTTTAGGTAACCTAGGAAAGGGTTGCTGTTGGGTTCAACCATGGTTGCTAGTTGTCAGGTGAGTTGGTGGTATTTGAGTTTGATTCTTACATGGTGTAGGTCCATTCTATAGTGTTTAGTATGGGGCTGCATCTTGTTTGCATGCAGCAGAGGAACACATTTCCTGGAAAGTTTCTCCCCGTGAAAATCTTCTCTGCCTACTGCTACACATTGTTGGACAAGCTTGTAAAAGGATTGTTTTTCCTGCTCTTTTAGTAAACAAATTAAAAATTTCTTTTGTTCTCATCCATCTATGTATACAACAATTTTGGTTGGTAGCATTTAACATATAAGACAGGACCATGATATACCATGCTTGGAAGTGGTCTTGGTGACATATTAAAAAATTTAACACTCGGACCAATAATTAGCTATCTGGCAGTCAGTTTTAGTTCGTATTGTTCATTAGTCGCAGGGCAACTAAAAAAGTTTGGACATTTTGAAGTGGCTTTGTCAACTAAGCAAACCCAGTTATTTTACAGACACGTGACTTTGTCTAAAAAGGAGATCCGTGGTGACTTCGACTTGGTTCAGACAATCTTGTTGAACAGGTTTTTTTCTGATTCTACTGTTTGCATAAATGCATCCTAACCTAGAGAAAAGGAGTCTCTTTTGCTCATAGTTGAAAATACTCTGCGACATACCATTGTGATACATTTATTTATTCATTTCAGTTTGCTTATTTAAAACATTTGGGAAAAGAAAGTTTGTTTGTTTCAACTTATTGCTGTTTATTTTTATAATGCTTCAGCAGGGAGATGACTCTGAAAGTGAAGAGGATTTAATCGAAAACTTAGAAAGTATACTTTACAGACAAGGTGGCACTCTAGAAACTCAACAAGCTCATGGGGAACCTGTTTTAGATGACATATCTTTGAAAGTCAGTCAGGCCAAGAGATCCCTGCATAACAGAAGTTTGTCCTTGTCAACACCTCGAACTACTGGGCCAAGGGCCATATCTATTAAACCATCAAATTCTAGTGTTGGAAATTACCGGAGCCAGGCAGAAAGCACCCTTGCACAGTCAGTGCCGAGCTTTTCTGACGTCCGGAAAGAGAATTCAAAACCATCAACAGTGACAAGTAGGGGTTCAGGTCGTTCTCAAGTTCGAAGCTATGCTCGCAGCAGGAGCACTAATGAGGATAACATGATGAAGAAGGATGATAAACAGAGGCGTTCACAGTCTATGAGGAAAAGCTCTGTGGGTCTTGGAGAGATGAAAGATGTTTCATCTCTTAATGCTGATGCAATTTCATTGACACCATTGAGATTTTCCAAGGAAGAAGCAGAGAACAACAGACCTGTCAAGAATACTGCTAAAACCTTCCTGCGAAAAGGTAATGGAAGAGGTGCAGGTGCTGGGCCTGGTATTGCAAAAATGAAGGCTTCAGTAGCTACGGAAAGTTTGAAAAATGAGGACACTGAATTCAATGAGCAATCTGGTGCAGATATTGATAATGATGAAGAAGAGGTTGATGGTTCATCGTTTGAAAAATCTCTCAAAGATGCTGATTTTCATGCTGATTCTGATGATGACAAAGCTCAGATAAGCCAGGGATCTGAAAAATCTGGAGATTTTGAATGTGAGAATGGTGACACTGTACCCTTAATTTCTGAAATCAATGATTCAGCAGTGACACTATCTTCTGTTTCTGCTCATTTTAATCCTTCTTTGGGTGCTCCACGTGATTCCCAAGGAGAAGAAAGTCCTGCATCCTGGAACTCACGTGTACAAAATCCTTTTTCTTACGGTCTAGAAGCATCTGATGTTGACACATATATGGACTCACCAACTGGAAGCCCTGCATCATGGAATACCCATCCTTTGGGCCACCTTGTGGAGGCGGATGCAGCTCGGATGAGGAAAAAATGGGGAAGCACTCAGAAGGCAATTCTTGAAGGAGCTGCCTTACAGCATTCACGCAAGGATGTCAAAAAGGGTTTGAAGCGGCTTCTTAAATTTGGAAGGAAGAGTAAAGGATCAGAAAACTTGGTGACAGATTGGGTGTCAGCTTCCACCACTTCTGAGGGAGATGATGACACCGAAGATGGGCGTGATCTGGCTAGTCGATCATCAGAAGACCTGAGAAAATCAAGGATGGGGTTCTTGCAGTCTCAACTTGTATGTGATGGCTTCCAAGAAGGAGAATTTTTCCAAGAACAAGAATCAAGTAGGTTTATTTGTTTCCTCCTTTTCTTCTACCCCCAGTTCATCTTTGGGCTTTTCTGGTTCAGATTCAAGCTGGTGCTTCTTATTTGTCTTTTCTTGTTTCATTAGGACACCGTAAATTGTCCCTTCAATGCTGTAGTCCTGCAGCCTATGATCTGTAGTTAGTGCCTCTAGAAATTAGTCCGTCACATGGATTCCTGGTGTTATATATTTTAGGTCAGAATAAGGAACTGAGCAAGGATACCATCGGTTGATCTCCTGCAGTAGCCTCAGGCATCTGCTGAAGGGCATAGTCAGTCAGTCCATTCTCCAACTCTATGCCTGGCTGATAAATACATAAAAGCCCACACGCATCAGACTATGTTAATGTGGACTAAGTTGCATTACACCAAGTTGTCAATTTAAACATTCTTACCATGTCTAGTTTGCTTTAACATATAGGGTTCAACATATCAGCTGATCTAAGCCTGCAAAATATAATCTTTAGCTACTTTAAAACTCAAAATATTTTGCCTTTGTGACTCTTTTCACCTTCATCCTGAACTCAGCAAATAGTTACTGCTCTTAAAAATCTCTGAGGGTCCTCCCTCCCCTTCCTCTGTATGTAAATGTATGCACACAAAATTTGTAGTTTGTCCTTCTCACCCCGTATTTTGGTGTAAAATATTTGTCTAGCTCTTCTCCACATTTACCCAGGTCATGGCAGTTTTCTGCAGTTTGAAATTTTTGGTTGGTATCAAGCTATGTCACACGGGTACTCCTCCAAAGGAGGAGTACCCGTATGGTACCGGTACGACACGGGTACGGGTATGGGTACGGGGTTGGGTACGCCTTTTGAAATGATCCTTGTTTCTATTGGTTTTGCGGCTCTTTTGCTAGGTGCTTTTCAAGTTTTCATATAAGTTGTAAATTGTAATGACTGTATTTATGAATATGACAATATGTTATTCTGATTGTGTAATTTTTGATATAGATATGTGCAAATATGTTATTTTTCTGCATTTTTTGACATATATATGTGTGTGTGTACGGCCGTTCCCCCGTACCCAAGTTTTTTGAAAATGGTCCGTACCCGTACCAGTACCGGCACCCGTACCCGTACCCATGTGACATAGGTATCAAGATATTTACATGTTTAAACTGAACATTTGCTTGGTTACAAGATGTTTACTTGTTTAAACTTGTACAGTCCAATCCTTGCGGAGTTCAATTCCTGCACCTCCGGCAAACTTCAAACTGAGGGAGGACCATTTATCTGGAAGCTCTCTAAAAGGTGAATACAACAAATATCTGCCCAATTTCTTATTGAATTTTGTTCGATGAAACTCATGCCTTGAAAACACTTTGGAGATCTATTGTTTCTTCAAGGCCTTTTTTTTTGGGAGTAGAAAGTAATTTTGCTATGGATTATGAGTGTAATGAGTCTAATGACATTCTGTCCTCTCTCTCTTTCTCTCTTCTGTAATTCTTTTCCGCTACGTTGACAATCTTGTGCTGCTTGTGTTGAATAATGCAGCACCTCGTTCATTTTTCTCACTGTCAAACTTCCGCAGTAAGGGAAGCGAGTCCAAGCTTAGATGACAATCGAGGATCATGGCAGACATCTCATTTCCGGTAGGTTACAAGGTCCGAGTACATATGTAAGATTCCATTTCATAGCTTCGATACATGTATCATTTTCCTTTTTGTTTATGTCCACCCTTAGCACAGGAAACTTCTACGTGGTAGTAAAGGGCTGCAAGCTATTGTTTTTTTCTTGCGGTGTCTTGAAGAAAGTTCGTGGTAATTGCTGTAGAATGTATGTGTCAAACCGTGCCAATTGGTGCCGATTTATTGTATGTCTGCTGTAATTGAACAGTGCAGGTTTTCTTTTTTGGCTTATCGGAGTGTTGTGATTGATTTGTATTTCTCTTGTGAAAAATATCTTCTCATTCATTACACCCACCTCGTAACGACTTCAACGGGAGAGAAACTCATTTGGCAAACGGGCATATTTCATATGGAAAAAGTTTAAATAGAACATCCGCTGAAAATGCAGTCTCACCTAATCTACAAGGCTCTCTACCTGGCCGCACTGCCAACAGACCATTAACGAGTTGCAGGGAAAGGGATTTCTATTAGACATTGTATGCTGCACTAGAGGCCGAAGCATATTTTCCTTGAAAGTGCATCAGAATAGCTCTACCAATATGCATCTGCAAGAATTCCAAGTTCCTGTCACATATCCTTGGCTTGATTTAAAGCATTTGCTGACAAATTCCCTGTTCCGCAAATAAAGAGCTGGAAGCCTACATTAGTACTCATGGTCATGAAAAGTGTACATAATTTAAAGTCTCCTTTTCGTTGGTTAAATGAGAGGGTAAACAGGAGCGGTTTTCGTCTCTAATTTTGCACATCAAAACCGTTGAGACTTGAGATCACCCTTTTTCACACCAATGCCGGCAATGCTGGAAGTCGATGTTTCAAGTGCAATTTTAATTTTTAAAGGTCGTTGGACATCTGAGACACTATTGTGAGTGTTTAATGAATCTGGTCCAAAATTTGGAGCAGATTTATGAAACATTTGAACTAGTATTCCACAAGTCTGGTTCTAGTGTTTTATGTTGTTTTATCCGCATGCTGGAGACTAAAGAGCGAAGTCAGTTTAGGTGCCCGTGTATAGAACTGAAGGATTTTTCTCATCTTAAAGCCTGCAAGACCTTCAAATCCCTATGGGAAGCTGACACGCACATGCAAAGTGTATGCGTTGGTGCGTGTGTACGTATGTCTGTATACACTATAGAGTTGTTTCATTAGCTAACACACATAATACAGCCACACACGCACAGAGACGCATACACGTTGCATGTGCGTGCATCTACAGACATATGAATATTGCCTTCTACTCTTCTAGAAGGCAGAGTTGGCGCTCACATATGAGGTTGGAGAATGTGGATGAAGGAATTTGTCTAAAAAATTGGAATAATTAAGTCACGATCTGCTCCGGAATTTTATTATTCAACAAAGTCACGCCATTCGGTGAACTTTAGATTAGTTAAGCAACGATTACGTAGTGACGAAGCTTGATGGATAATGAAAGAAGTCAGCCTTTGTATAACCCTTCAAAGCAACAAGCATTCCTTAGACTCAAGGGAATGGAATCAAGTCCATTATTTTCGCAATTTGATGAACCCTGAAGGAACGTTGGCTATGCTTTTCCCACATTTCATGTACTTACATCGTGTCTGTAAGTTTGTTGCATAGTCAAGTCGGCAGTTGAGCAGCCAAATCAATTCGGTCATCACGTATTAAGACGGGAAAAAAAGATTGTTTGTGCTTAATGTTTGAGGAAAGCATACCCGTGCGCGAACATGTTCACAGCGAGAAAGAGATCTATACTTTTAGCTTGATGTTCATGAGGAATTCTTCCTAGATGTGGAAGCCCCATCTTGTGATATTGTTCACTATGTGGTCCTCTAGTTTTTGCTTTACTTCATCTGCTCTTTACTCCTTGATCGATTGATCTTAGATATCAAGAAATTTGTCAAGATTATGGGGGACAGAAATGTGCATTTAATTTTAAGCAACACGACTTTATGCTGTCGATTTGGACTTCCGAGAACAACCATTTCGCGATCGATGCACTTTCCGGTATCCAATAGGGGACACACACGGTGGTAATGAATTGGACCAGTTTTTTATCTTCGAAAGTAGTACCACCCTCGCATAAGCCCTTGGGGAATACCAAAATGGACCGAAAAATTCTCTCCATGCGGTGGTAATTCACAAACTTCCATATGCCGAAATTTCTTGTAGTTCATGAACTTGGACGTGTTTTATATGACTTTAGATACATTTCTGGATGGCTTACTTTTAAGATGTCCACTTGCACATAATGAAAGTGGTTTTATTATATGGGGCTTTGACAACAAGGATTTGTTCGTATAGTATTTAGACATTTCAACAGAATGACATAATTTAGTTGCTGCGTCTCAAGGGTTTCAGTTTCATGACTCCAACAAGTTACTTTAAATGATGATACACACACACCTGCAAGATGATTTGTCGAATGGATAGTTTTAGGAGAAGATTCAAAGAAGACAACACTATCTGGATTGTGTTTGGGTGTTTAAGGGAAACGGAGAAAATGAAACCGGGTTCTGGTATATGTTTAATCCAGTCGCCATGGGTTCTTCCTTTTATGAAGTTAACCTCACTACTTATTCAGATCGAACTCAACATCAAAGACTTTTCTAGCAAGGAAGAGTTTCCTTTTTACGATGAACAACTCTTTCCAGGGCAAAACCGCTTCATGTAATGAGCTCGCTCCTTATGTGGAAAGCAGCAGCCGATCTTTACCTGTACAGAAAAATACAGCAAAAAAGCTCAAGATGCAGAGCGACAACAGGATCGAAACTCGATAGAGAAATCTGGTAAGGCTTCGGAATGGAATTGTAAATCCAGATCCTTTGGGTTTCATATTCGTGCGGGTCGGGTCGATCCGGACCCGCATCCACCTCCAACTAAGCCGCCTGTCTTCAACGCTACGTGAGGAGCAAAGCGGTAACGTGCGACGCACTCCTTCGGTAGTGCCTCTTCTCCTTCCCTCCAACGCCCTCACTAGCTACTTTGAACCTCAAGAAGTTCCAAAATCCGAAAAGGTCCACAAAGGCAGAATAGGAGAACACCACGCGACGTGGAACTTCCATTCCGTCCGCCCTTATTCCCTCTCTCCCTCCACCGGCTTCCCTCGCAGAACTCGACGTCTCTCCCTCTGCCATATGCTAGATCTTTGGTGAGCATTCTATTTCCTGTCCTGTTTTAGACCAACTAAACGAAGTTAATCGCTTTAAATTCTTTTCATTCCTCTCCAATTTCCTGCGATTGTCTTTTCCTCTCTTCTTTTTCCTTTTGTTCTTCCATTCTCGCTTTTTTCTGTTTCCCTTCTGATTCTTTTTCGAGTTTGTTGTATATGAAGCATCTCTTTTCCCTTCCGTTATGTATGGTTCTCTTTTATTCTGTGTTTCTTTTTTTTGAGTCGTTTAGAATCAGAATGTTCTTGTTGAATTTTTCGACCCTTTGTCAACTTTTATTGCACGATCTTTTACTAGTTAAACTTGGAACTCGATCTTCTGAATCTTCTTGTTTGCTGTTTTCGGGTTTTCGTTCAAGCTAAATTTGCTGAATTTCTTTCGGAATTGCGAACATGAATCTAATAACTTGGAAAAGTTGCATTGTTCTCAGGTTGAATTCGTTTCTGCTTGGGTTCTCCGAAATGTTTCTCTTAATTTTGTCTCCTTACACAATTACAGTTTCATTATTTACTGATTCAAGTTTATATCTTTTGAAAATTTTGGTAAAGCAAAATTTCCCGCCTTCTAAAAATTTCACTTTCGTTTTGTTTGTGCCGCGAAAAAATGAAATTTGTTCGCAAGACAGCACAGTAACGCTCGTTAATTTTCATAGCCGCAGGACCTACCAACCGTTCTGAAGGGGGGGCAGGTACGAGTTGGTTAAATTGCCGATGGAAGTTCTATAAGGTCGATGGCGGGGGCGGACCTCAATTTCGCAGGCGAGATCGACCTCGTCAAGTAGGCTATTTTGGCCTCTATTTGGTTTGGACATGTTGGGCAATTCCAGTCATTGTGAAGCACTGGGAAGATGAGCAGGAAAATGCAGCACTTGCAACAATGGTAACGTCACCATTTCGATTTCCTGGAAATGCAACGGTTCGGAAAGTGGTTATCCTTGGTCGTTTTCTTTCAAGCGTTTGGTTAAGTTTTTCATTGAAAATTTATGGAGCGTTCATTTCTTCGAAGTTGATTCGAAATTGGTTCCTGAAAATAGAGGCGGTTCCCTTTGTCTAGCTGATTAAATTGATGGTCTGCCAAAGTGTCCATTTGAATCCGATATCTCTTGAGTAAGGCAGTTGACGAGTACCTACCATTTTTACTCTCTACCAATCATCACTAATGACGCTCCAGTCCTCACCATTTTCTCCCATCCGAACCCTGTTAGGCTGTTCGGCTTGCTCATCCAAATGAATTTTCCTAACAACTTCATTTCCTGCTTCTAAACAAACCCCATACTCTGTGAAGACTTTCAGATGTCTTGGAATCTCTGGGGATCCCAGGCTGCCCGACTTGATAAATCCAAATGCATCTATGTTGATGCATCTACTCCATGTATCGTTGTGGTTCAATACCAATACCACCGTCAGAAGTTATTATAGCACATATTTAACTGGCACAGACCTAAGTTCCAAATATAAGAACCAATGATGATCATATCTGATAGAATTTGTTTAATATTTTCCAGGTTAGAGTTGAGTTGGACAATATTTTCCTGATTCTTGCTTAATGATTCTCATGTGCATGAAGTTATGAGTTTAGATTTCTGGATCAAGATTTGAAATTTACGAAAACATTGAAAGACACTAAACTTGGAACGGAAATAAAACTTATTGATCCCTCTGGAGATCCATGCAAACCCGTTCAGTCAACTCCGAACCCCTTCTCTTGGGGACTGATGAATGTGAGTGTAAAAATTCTCATTTTCATCCCATTCTACAGCTAGCAAGTAGTAATGCAAGATGACGTGCATGGCATGGAATTGGCGTTCACCGTCACATGTTGTAGACGACATAGAAACGATAATAACTTGAATAAAGTATGTCTTTTTCAGAAACTTGAACGACAGATATATAAGCGTACGCTGTCTCAAAATTAGCCTGTGAAATAAAGTGCATATCAGGTAATTAACTTATCCGTTTTAGATTTACTACATTTTTTGTGTATCGACGTGTGTGCATGTACGAAATTGTTCTCATCATTTGCTATATACTTTTCTTTCATTTTTTTAGATCTTTGAAAAATGGGACAAAACGGCTAGGGATGTCAATAAATCATATTACATCCAACATCTGGTTGAACTGCATAAAATATGAAAGAATTTTTAACATCTGATTAATCAGAAGTAAGAAATGACATCCTATCAGAATTTAAATAAATATTGACTGAATTCGGATTCAGATTTAGATAAGATATATTTTTAAATAAAAATCATACCTTAATATGTTTTGGATTCAGTTCAAAAATCAGATTTACGGATGTTAATTTAAAAATCAGATTCGAATCAGATTCAAATTCTAAATTCAGGTTTCAGATTCATATATGATATAGTTTTTTCTTTATACAAATTCAAATAATATTTGAATATATAGTTATCTAAAAAAGAAGAGGTATGATAAAGTATATATCCTATTTGAATCCAATCTGTTGACTTCATTGAAGCAGCGACATTATGATTCCATTTACATACTTGCAGATTTCTGAGGGGCTTGCAAAGTTGGTTTTCCAAGTTCATAAAATTGTACGTCCTCTCGTATCTGACGTCTTTCAAACCTAATTATGTGAATAATCTACACCGTAAATGTGTAAATGATGCAAATGTCAATCGTGTATGGACGGTAAAACTTTGCTGATCTTTTTTGGTGGGTGAGATGGATTCACACAATTATGTCATGAATCTTTTTCACCAAGGAGTTGAGACAACGTCCTTTCCAATACTTTTCATGGTGTATTTCGCCCTTCAACTGACCGCATTTGTGCCACGGGCCCACGGCTCTTCTTCTCCAGCAAAATGGCGTCCCTCACACCAGGCGTCCTACTGAAGCTGCTGGAGCGCCTCAAATCGAGGTCCACCGTCCCATCTGGTGATCACAAGCCTATTCTCCTGCAGGTCATAAGCATAGTCCCCTCTCTAACCGGGTCAGGCCTCTGGTCCAGCCAGGGCTACTTTCTCAAAGTATCAGACTCCTCCCATTCCACCTACGTCTCCCTAACAGCTGACGACAACGACCTCATCTGTACAGACAAGCTGCATCTGGGGCAGTTCATCTACATAGACAAGATGGTGGAGGGCAACCCAGTGCCCTTGGCCCTTGGAGTTAGGCCCCTACAAGGTAGGCACCCCTTTGTAGGGACGCCTAAAGACCTAATGCAGATGATGGTGATCTCTGAAGATGATGACTGTGAATCTCTGCCAGAGAAAAAGGTAGGGAATAGTGCTGGTGGAGGTGGCTGGGAAGGGGACAACGAGAAGTTGAATATTAGAGCTTCTATTAAAGAGGAGAAAGTGTCTGTTGCTTCAAGGTACTTGAAGTCGTCTACAGATGGGAAGCAGAAGAAGGGTGGTGATGGTGGTGGGAGGGAGGGTGGAGGTGGGAAGAAGGTTGAAGAGTTGGGAGTCGCCAAGGACAGAACAGTTGGAAAGAAAAGTGGCATTAGCGAAGAGGTGAAGGACAAAGGAATTAAGAACAGAAGTACAAAGGAACAAAAAAAGCAGGTAACTGAGCTTAGCTGATTGGCATTTGATGATACATATGGGTCAATATGCTGATTCACCATAAAATTGTACTACTATAAATCTTTATTTACTTATTTTAGTTTTGTCACAGAGAAATCGAACTCAGGATCAGAGGCCTGTCAGCGCTGGCCGTTATCTTTCCAGAAAGGAAAACAAAGATAAGGTAAATTGGTGTTTCTGTTAGCTGTATTTGCGTGTAAATGCTGATATGAATCATAACTACAAGGAATCAAGGTTGTTCACATCTAATCCATAATTTTGTATCCTTTTCCAATGATTAGAAAAGGAACCACTCGCCAGATTTGTGATTTAAACGGTTTGGATATGGTTTTTCTGGTTTTGTTTTTTGTCTACATCAGGATCAAAGGCCTGTCAGCGCTGGTCGTTTCCTGTCCAGAAGGGAACACAAAGAGCGGGAAAGTGTTTGTGTTAGTCTTAACTTTTAATTATACACACACACACACACACACACACTCACTCACTCACACACATGAATCATACGAAAATTGATCAAGATCGTTGCATAGGATTTCTTTTTCTTTTTTCTTAAACAATAAAAGTAAAGAGCTCCATGCTTGTGATATAGATGGTCGGAATAGGAGTTTTTTTTTTTGGCCCCATCATATTGGATCGAAACTTGATTTTTCTTGTATTTTGCTGGCCTACGTCCAATCAATTCACGCCTTTGCCTAAAAGACTTGGCTGCGTTTACTTAAAGTCTCCACCCGACCCCTTTTTGTAAAACCCTACAGTTGAGTTGCGGTGCGGTTGTAAAATGGACTTGGTTTTCATTTAAGTCGGATTCACGAGTGCTATGTATTTTAATACCCCGAGCACTTCCAGAATTCTTGCTTGATCTTAATGCAAATAAACTACGACTGGTTTTTTTCTCCTGTTATCCTTTCGATTCAGAACGTGCAAACCAGCGTCAGTCCGCTCTCCCGGTTAATAGTAAAGATTTTAGGTAAAAAAATAGTTACAAATGAAGCAGCCGTAGATAGGTGAAGAATGATGACAGGTTGGTTGATGCCATTGATATGCAGGCGCCCGGTATTTCTACAACGCCACCATGTGAACAAGTTAGTAATTCATCGAAACCGAAAGCATCTGCGACAGGGAAGTCATCGCCAACGAAGGCGTGGAGAAAACCGGATACCGTCAAAGCTACAGCTCGCACGGACGAAGGCGAGTCGCCTCGACAAGCAATTAGTGATAATAAAAAACCTACAACCTGTAGCTCTACATGGAAGTCTCTTCCTCCTGAGGCAGTGAAGCTCGGCAAGGTCGTTCTCTCGCTCTTATGTATAATGGCTAATTGTTGAGGCAACCTTAATTTTTCTCGGTATTCACTGATCAATATTCAGGAGAGATAGTGAGTGAATTCAAAATTGTTACATTTTAGATGACCTCTCGTTCCTTGATTGGAACCGGTGGACCTGAACAATTTGTTGTGGCCTGACGGTTCTACATACTTAAGTAGATGCCCTCTCTTCCTTTGTTACTTCTGTTGCTAACTGTCGGTTTCGGTTGGTCAGCACCGTCCTTCTAAAGTCGTTATCCTCTGTTTGTTTCTTTATATGAAGATTCTATCTAGCTTTTCTCATTAGAAGCTGCAGTAGATAATCTCTAGCTTTCGATAATCTAAGATGGGATATTGAAGATCTTTTTCCTTGCTAAAGAACAAAAAACCTCTATTCTTTCGGGCTATCTGTCAGAGTGTATTTTTAGTTAAATAGGCACCTAGCTAACATCTTAATCGTGACCATGCAGGAAGTGGTAAGAAGAAGAAATGTGGCTTCATTTGCGGCAGCCCTCGCGCTGGAAGAAGCTGCTGCTGCAGAATCGCTTGTTAAGTGTCTTAGGTACTTTTTATTTTCACATCTTTTACGTTAAATCTTCTCTGCAAAGTCACGTGATACCCTCCCTCCGCGTATGTGAAATACCACAACAATAAATAGCAACAGTAATAGTAAAGTGCTATTGATATCATATTTCTTTCATTATTGATGTTATTAACATTATTATATCATGAAGCCATCAGTAAAACCAATTTCAAATAACACTTCATTTTGAAGTTCCTCTCTTCTTTAGGATTCGTGAATCTTAGTGTGGATAAAATGGTTGTAAACAGAGGAAATGAAAAATGAAAGAAAGGGTGGGAGAGAAAAAAGGGGTTGGTAAGACCAGTCTCCAAAGGAGACTGGTTGAACCATTCCTTTATTGTGTTATTACAGATGAACGTTTGTTAAAGTGGTAAACTCAAGTACGGGATTAAAAAAATAAAAGAAAGGTGGAGTAGCATGAGTTTGTGAAAAGGTAAAATACCCATAATCTTTCTTGCAATAGTTCATGAGGTAGGACCTGTGTACAAAAACCCTTATTAACGCTTTCTCTTACAAGATCTACGTTACGAGGTACTGGATTGCGATTCAAGCCTTCCTCTTCAATTCTGATATAGATTTGGATATGACATGACCTGCGCAGGAAATAATCTGTTTATACTTTATACACGTATTCATATTATCTTTAGGCCATCCTAACCTCTATCTGCCTCTAATTTATACCAGCATGTTGTCTTCTCTGCAATCTTCTTCATCATCAGCAGACATTCCTCTTACCTTCGCCAAATTCTTTGATCTGCACCAAACCCTCATCTGTGCCAAGAAAAACAGCTCCCTGGCAATATTTTCTGGCAAAGACAAGCTTAATACGAGTAAAGACAGTCAGAACAGGAGCTCATGCATTGTGTCCATAGAAACGCAACAGAAGGAGAAGATAGAATGGAGAACTGGTGATGGAGGGAAAGAAATACTGGAGTTAAGGGCCGTCCTCCTCAAAGAATCGGAAGCGTGGTTCTTGGACTTCTTAGAGAAGGCACTAGAGTCCCACGGTCGGAAGACTCCGGCTAGCGGAAGGTCTAGACTGCAACGAATGGATGTGAGGTCGGCAATTGGTATTCCTGAGATGAAGAGTATCAATGACTGGTTAGATGGATGGTTGGTCAGAAAGAAGGAAGAAGGGTCAGAAGTTGGCGAAGTAAATGACACTGTTGAGAGGTTGAAGAAGAAGTGTTACGAATATCTGCTTAGCCAATGAAAAATTGCATATGATGCTAGAATAAAACACTTCAATCCTCTGATTATGATTTTGATATCCATGGCATTTGCCTACCCATGTTGGTACGCAACTTTGCAGATAATGAAATGGTTTCATTAATTAAGTTGAATGTTAGTTCAAGTCTGTTGTTAATGTTTTCCTAAATAAGTTGAACATGTTTATTTTAGAACTGGAGTAGGACAGCTACATTGTGCATATTGTATATTTGTAGATAAATGGTCGATAGATGGACGATTACTTGATTAACGAAGAGGCCTTCGGTCTCAATAGCAAGTATGTTCCCTCAAGAACAGAAATCCTAAACCATTGCTTAGTCAACTGTTTCTCTGTGATTTCTGATCTCTCCGATAATGTGAATTGTGCTTATTTCTTGTTAAAAGAGAAATGAAGCTAAAAGTTCCATCTGAAAACTGCTTTGTGGGTAGCAAGTAGAGAAGCAACTACTGAACTAACTTCTCTGTTCGTTAGTGATCAACCGACTTGCTGTGAAGAGACTTCCTTCTGAAACTTATTATTATAGAAATTAACGCGGGACAACTGCAGTGCTAATCCTTGATATTTCAAATTTTCAATAAAAAATGATGCATATTGAGTGGATAAGAATGTTCCATCCTATCGAAGTGGGTTTAAGAATAATTTAACACGGAGATTTGGTGTTCAACTTCCCAATTGTTAATTAAACATTTGCGCAGACTTGGCTGGAGTACAGGACCACAACAAGTTGAGCTCGTGGGATTTCCAACAGCCATTGGCTTTGAACAAAAAACTGTTCCCTCTTTCTGTAGTTTGTCGCATATATATATAGACTAATCAGTCAAACTTTATAAAGATGTTGAACTTAGTTGTGAAACGAACAGAAAAACTTGTCATTGCTTCTGTAATGATAATGGACATTCCCATTTCTTCTTCGATGGGAAAAATCCCTTCAAACGTCGATCTGGCTGAACCTGGACCGCGAGACGATGCACCGTCGCAGGGTTAAGCTCTGAAACACAATTAATTAAAGCCTCTCTTGCGATTGCACTTCACCTCGAGGGCATGTTTTACGACATTTAGGTATTCGAGCGAAAATAGTTTAGAGATATACCAACACGAGCTTGCTTCATCCACCTGGCTAAACTTTTATATGTAAGACTTTCAGACGGAAGGTCAACAGTTTAAAGTCTGAGGTCTGACGCATGTATTCTGGTGGGTTCCGTCTAACTCTTATGTTGGCGATAGAAAAGTAAATAAACAAATAGG
The DNA here is from genome assembly GCF_008831285.2 of Nymphaea colorata. Classification (NCBI taxonomy): domain Eukaryota; kingdom Viridiplantae; phylum Streptophyta; class Magnoliopsida; order Nymphaeales; family Nymphaeaceae; genus Nymphaea; species Nymphaea colorata. The sequence goes on along the minus strand of NC_045148.1, from coordinate 13,844,718 downwards.
CAAGATGAGTTCAACTGAAAGTGGAAGGAACAAAAGCATATTCACCTTGTAGTGACAGCCTTGGTCGGCCACATATTAACTTTTGTATGTTCTTCAATCGGTTGGTTTTCGGTTCTCGATGGCTGCTTTCATTGTTTAATAATATTTTCTGGTTGAGATAAGGCAAGGTCTAGATATCGCTAGACAGATTCCCGAGTAGAAAAATTAAGAAGAAAATATAATATGGAAGTAGAAAAATTCAAAAATTAGTTGGAAAAGCAGTAGGGAAAATAAGGAGGAAAAAGATTCTGATTGTGAGCGCGCGAGTAGTTTTTTGTGACCAGAGAATCGACACGTTTCTTGGCACCCAACAAAGTGAACTTGGTTTTCTAGTTTCGGTAAAAGTAGAACGCGATCGAGGAAAAGCTTTTCTAATTCATTGATGCTTAATTGACCTCCTTCGTTGAATTTTACGTTATATGAACTAATAATATTCTTAGAATGTCACTAAACCTCTGTTTAATGGAGATCAGGAAGTGTAATGGCGGCACAAGCATTTTCACATGTCATGCCATGTCTTATATAAGATCGCACGTCAGAAAATTTTTGATCAATGGGTTATATTTTGATACCATGACAAAATATTGAACATTTTCAATAGAACTTTTGAAGCACCATGTCAAAATATTGAACAATTTAATCACAAAAGAACTGGGGTGTATGTCATTTCTGCTCATGTACGTCAGGTTCTTTCTAGAAAACATATATACGTTGGGGGACCTCGCTTTGTTTCATTCATGTGAAATCCAACCCACCTTACCAGTCTTTCAGCCTCGCCTAAGGCATTCAAGCGTACGTCATCAATGCATCTTAAGCCTGGAGATGTACAACAAGAGAGCCGAACTCAACTCAATTCACATATAGTTCAGTTTTAGTTCTACTAGAGCTTTATGAAGTGAGCTCGACTCTGGCTTTATGAGGTGAACTCGAGCTTGATTCGTTTAACTTTCGAATCAAGCTCTAATCGAGCTTAGCCGAGCGAGTTCTAGTTGAGCCTGGCATTGAACATTCCTACTTATGCATAAACGAACTTAATTAATTACAAACAAATTCATAAAGGCTACTGGATAATTAAAGCAATTAATTTATTCAATTTGTTTAATACAACATTAATGCTAAATCATATTATTCCCGTATATAAGGGAAAAAAACCAAAACAAAAATCAACTCCTCATATTGCACCATGTCCTACTTTGCATAAAATTAAGTTCACAATCTTATATCCAAGACACAATCGAATGAGCGATTATAATTTAGAAATTATGGACAAGTACATATAGTCAGCCATGTTATCCTCACCCTGCCGATCTTCGTACAACTTCGACTCACTCAAAGCCGCGCAATTTATTGAGATGTAGGAGAGTGGCAGCAAATAAAAAACGCCGCACATGTACTGTCTGCAGTTTCGGCTATTTAAGCCCTGCAACTAGTCTCGCATTCCCTAGGAAAAAAACAACTTTGCCCAGTGGGCATGCTCCCTATATATAAGGAAGGACGCCTCCTTAATTTTCCAGCGGCACCTGAAATTTGGAACTTCAAGAAATATTGATGACGAGGAAGACCTTTGATTGATCAATCAAACGGCCTACGTGGGATGCGGAGATCGATCAAGCCAATGTAGCTACAAATCGACAAGATTTAGCTCAAAAACTTGATTACTTATGGTTGTTATTCTCCCACTCTGCAGCATAAGCTTAATTTCTCATTCAGTTGTGCTCTTAAAAGGCATTATGACCGGATCTAACTCTGGGTTTACCTGCTACAAACGCCCAGAGAAATTAAAGGATTTGCTTCTTGAAGGGTGTTTCTCATCAGGACAGGGAAGAATATAACCAGAGGAAGAGGAAATCTGAGATGATGCTCATACACGTTGCACAAACAAAAAGGAAGTACCATCCAGGCGGCTTCGACTAGGGGCCGCCGAAGATCAGGCGTCGGGGTTGGCAAGATCTACGGTGGTCGCATACAATAGTTGAAAATAAGATGGACCGCCTGGAAGGGGGAAGGAGGCGGAGGAGAGCAGAATCACAGCCGCTGGCGGGAGGCGGAAGGCGCAGGAGGAAGGGAGAGGATGCCCCAATGGAGAAGAAGGGCACATGCCAGGCCGCGCCCGCAGTCGCTCTCCGAGCACGTGCCCTGCTTCTCCACCGCGGCATGCTCGCCCATGATAGAGATCACGAGAAAGAGAGAGATAATCGATGAGTGTGAGGATGACGTACAAAGGGGAGTCAAGCCATTTTATAGATGGGCGCCGGCGCGTCGGAAGATGGACGCCCCGGGCGGCTCCCCGTCGGCTTTATGTTCTCGATCTCCGCCGTCCAGCGGATCTCCTCCGTCGAGATGGATGGTGGTGGGGGGTCGGGTTGACGCGTTCGCTCTGAGGTTGGCCGACCATTTCTTTCCATATAATGAAAAGTTTGATTTTTAGTAGTGTAGATAATTAGGAGGAGGGTTCGGATATCGTTTGTATCCTAAAAGGCCGTCGTCTTCTTTGATGCCGTCTGTATTAGCTGCTGATATTATGAATCGTGATGAATTGGTATAAATTTTTTAAGAAAGTTGTTTTTGTCAAAAAATAATAATAATCGAAAAGTCATATACAAAATAATTAAAATCTTCAATACTAAAAAACTTCTAAAAATAAATCCGATTTTATTAGATTTCGGCCGATTGAAGCTGATTCTGACAACAGTAGTCTTTGGCCATCATTAATATATATTCATGGCCATCATTAATATATATTCAGTACCTTTGAAGAAAATTTGTATAAATCTTCCCTCTCTTTTATTCCAATTTCACTTCCAAATATGTTCGCCAATTTGAGTGGGTTATTTTCATCTGCAAAATATGTAGATCTAAATTACCCCAGGTGTCACTTATCTTCAAGCCGATGTGCGGGGTAGAAAAACGTGGTGTTTGATATTTTCATATATGAATGACATGGTGTTCAGATGCTTCATATTTCTAATGTAAAAAAGAGAGACATACTAAGGATATTGATGCAGTTCTTTGTTCATTACAGTTATATATATGTGACTACAGTTCTTTGAGGACACTTTTTGTTGTGCATATCAATAAATACAGGGAGTTGATCCTCTAAAAGTTTGAAATGAAAACTGCTACTTATCCTATCAATTGCACCAACCAACTCATATAATGTAAAAAAATGTAGTTAACGTGCCTTCTCATACTTTCATTGCTCATGCAGTTATTATGTTTATTTTGGTTATATTTACCGACCACTTAACAAACCAAGAAACCGATCGTCAAATGTGCATGCCTGCTTATGGAAGCTAATGATCACCATTATCGTATTCCAGTGCCGAAATATCTAAAACTTTCTGCGCAATGCCGCCCAATTAGAACTAATTATTGATTATCTATTCGTGCAAGTGCGCTCAACGGCGGCCGACACTCGCTATTCGTTTGATACAAGCATGATCTCAGTACGTGCCTTGCTGCAGGGCAAGTCCATTCAACGTTCAAAGGATTCGACGGGGGAGTGTTCCCCTTTTTTAGTTCACGGTATTTTTTGAGTTTGTCACGGAGCAGTTTAGTTATTCAGGAAAAAGTTATCTTTTGCACTTTTCCAGTTTTATGTTGCTAATTTGGACTTCAAATTCAACAGATCATCAAATTGAAGTTCATTCTAGAAGAATAATCAAAAGGAGATGAGAAACGTGTCCAGTTGAAAGACTCTGATTTTGCCCAGCTCTGTGATCATGTTGCAGCATTATCAACAACAAAAAAGTGGCAGTAGAAACGATAATAATAATCTTAATTCGTCGTAGCCTTTTGGCCACCTCAAGTGTTGGCTCAGCAATTTAAACTGTGCACCAATGGTAGGAGCGCATCTGGGGATGTGAATAGAACAAATTCGAGTTGGATAATCCGACCAAACGTCTTCAAGAAAATCGATATGCAAAGATTTACATTTGATTAAAAGTTGGATCAGATTCATATTTATGGAATGGCATCCAATTGGATTCAGATTTGATCCGGTTTTAAGAAAATACCCTATATCTAATTTCGATACATTTTAAAAGTGGGTTCTTAACATATCATAATGTGGTTTGAATTTGGATGTATATTTATAAGTCAGGTTAATTTGAGTATATGTTTGAGTTGAAATGGCTCGAAAACACCAGTGGGACGTAAGATTGAACCAAATGAGGAATTTAGTTAAACAGTACAGTTTGAGTGAAATGGCTCGAGGACACTAGGGTTAGTCAATTAGTTGATCAAAGTTAGGCACATGGAAGGTCCAATACCACCTGCAACTAAAATTTCAAAAGCTTCTGTGGTATTTTAAAATACAAAAATATTTTCTTATATGTCGGAACATATATTCTTTCGTCATGTCTTTCCTTTTGTTTAATACTTCGGTGTATTTTAAGAGTTTTACTCTTGCTAGTGGGAGACATGGGTGGGTTTAGTTTAGTGGGGATTGGGAAGCATGTATAGTGAAGCTGTAGGCCATGGTTGACCACCTAGCCCTTCTTTAGTAGTTACTAATATTCATCAATTTGATCTTGGAGTAATGCCTATGAACCGCAAATCTTTTTGGGCAGTCAATGGATCGGATCCAAACTCAAATGCAACACATGGGTTTTTTTTTTTTTTTTGAGAAGTTTAGCCATCATCCGTATCTGATTCAGATTTGAATTTAACGAGTTATGAACGATCATGTCAAATATATTGACACGTACCAATGTTATATAATATATACAAAAGATGTATTTTCATGCTTTCTGTTCATCCATTTGATAAGTGTTGTGGTTTTGCTGTTTGCTCTTTCATTGTGGAGTGAGCCTTCCTATCTGATTGTTGCCGAACACATTAAGTCTGAAGGATGCTCTAATAATATGCCTAATACTTGTTAGCTGTAATTGGACATGACGTGATGAGTAAAAATATGTGAAGTGACGTTGAGCCCTAATGACATGACATAAATTGCAATAAAAGTGAGGTAGGATCCAGGTTGGACTAGTGCAATAAATTGCACGGGTGTTTGGCCCATTTTACCACATAAAGGACAAGATTATGCAATTAGACAATCCCTACATAGAATAAAAAATATATGTGAACTGCAGTTATGAACATGGCGGTGTTTGTTTACCAAAAATGCAGTAGGTTTAACAACAAAGAGTAATAGACAATCTCTCACTCTTTCTCTATATTAAAGACTCTTGAAAATCCCTAGTGTTTATAGAGGAGTCCGTCAGTAAATCCCTAGTTCCTAGTCTTTTCGAAAACCAAAACCATTAAACGTTCAAAAATAATCAATATTGATAAACGAAGGGAGCTTTTAGGAGTCTGCTTTTTCTAGATAATTTCAGAAATATGTTTTTTGTTTCTTAATCTTTTTATACCAAGCATTTGTTGTGCTTTACCATTACGCTTTAAGTTTCAAAACAGAAGCTGGTTAAGTGCACAGGGGGCATGCGCGAAAAATTGGTGCATAGGGACGAAAATGACCAAAATATCCTCATTCAAATAATAAAAAGAATTTTTTAAAAAGTGTAAGAAATTATTGTAAAAAAATGAAAATGTCTAAAATGTCTACTCCTTCATTAAAAAAAAATCAAACATGCCCCCATCCCCTTTTGGTGTATATTTGTATCATGCACACCTCCATGCACGCAACTCAATCCCTTTCAAGACTGATTCAAGTTGTAATACCTTTTCTTTCTTCAGAATTAGTGTACAACGAATCTTTAGATGAACAGACAATATGAGAAGAAAAGAATCTAAAATGACCAAAATTTGAAAATTGTTGGCAAGAGTAGGCTCGCTCGCATCAGGATAGAAAGTTTTGAGGCTTGATTTTGAGATTGTGACCAAACTAAACAAGTGCTTTAAATGGAATTTTCCCTTATATTAACTTTGACAGTTAGCTAAGTGTATGCAAATGCATGCATTAGTATTTCATAGTGCCTCTTGAACTGTGATTCAATATGCATGTCTCTCTTCATACAATTAGCCATGTGAGTTAAACATTCTTGTATTAGGAAAATGTTGTACTTCGTAGTTGGTATGTAGTTTAATGTAAGCGTTGAATACTACAACCTTTCATGTTATATACTATCAAAAAACTATACACGGTTCAACAACCTTCAAAGGTTGCGGGTCTTATAAATTTTTCATAAGCAGCCAAAACTTTTTGGACCAATTGTGGACCATCAAAAGGATGGATTTCCTTTTGAAACTTTTTGTTATAGAACTGATAACGTGGGACAACTGCAGTGGGTAAAGTAAAATGTTTTTTTTTTAAAAGAGTGAGACTAATTATTCAAGAGTTTAATGCATGAGGTCTGATGTATGTATGCTGGTCGCGGTCTGTCAAACTCTATCTTGGCGACAGAAAAAGAAATAAACAAATAAGCAAGATGACTTAGACTGCAAGTGGAAGGAACAAAAAAACATATTCACCTTGTAGTGACAGATTTGGTCGGCCACATATTAATCTATTAAATGTTGTTCAAATCCGTTGTTTGTGGTGCTCGATGATTGCTTTCACGGTTTAATAATATCGTATTCTGGTGATCATGGGATAAGCCAAGGTCAAGTTACTGCTACACGGATTCCCAATTACATATTAGTAATTCAGATGTGAAAGGAGGAAAATAAAGGAAAGGAAAATGGCCTTTTACTCTTTCTCTCTCAAAATGAAAAATATTGTGGAAGTAGAAAATTTTAAAATTGTTGAAAAAGCAATAAAGAAAATAAAGAGGAAAAAGGATTCTGATTGTGAGTGCGCGAGTAGTTTTTATGACGAGAACCAACACATGGGTCTCGTCACCTAACAAAGTGAACTTGGTTTTCTAGTTTATGTAAAATGCAACTCGATCGAGGAAGAATTCTTTCAATTAATTAATGGAGTGATCACCAAGTGTCATAACATTGCAAGCCTTTTCACATGTCATGCCATGTCTTCTATACGATCGCGTGCGACAGAATTGTTGATCAACCGGACTCCTAGAAAGAGTAGCACCAATATATGAAAAATTGAACGTTGTTTCAATGCATGTGAAATCCAACCAATTTGACCTGTCCTTCAGCCCCACTGACATTCAAGCGGGCCACACTGCTGGTTCATGGCCCCAGGCTTCATGCACCTTGTGTGTCCTATTTGAAGACGACCATTATAAAATGTCCATAAGTACTGCTTGATGAAACCAATTCACGTATATAACTTCTGTAATGTAATGCAAGATAAATTTTGAATCGAATAATTCCATTGCAGGATACACATGGAAAACACCACAATTAAATGAAAAATCAACTTCTCATATTGCATCCGATCCTAATTTTTGTGTAAAATTAAACTGTCACTCTCATCTCGAAGACACAATCCAATGAATGCATAAAAATTACATATATTCCATTGTCTTATGCATGCTTGTTGATTTAAACTACTGACCATGTCCTGCTCAAGTGTGTAGAGAAGTATATACCATCAGTCATACCTGCCGAGTTTTGTACTTGTTCAACTAACTCAAAGCTAAGCAATATTTTTGGGGTGTAGAGTACTGGTTATATGCACAGGTCCCTCCATGTGTATGACACCTATTCATATTCTTAGGAGTGAGCTAGGATCTGTAGAAGTCAGTCAAAAGATACATGTCATGCCCGGAAACTGTGCAGCACATTGCACATAGTTACCTCCCGAGTATGTAGAAGAGTGACACTATTAATGGCAGCAAATTAAAAACGCCGCGTATATTTACCGCGCATGTGCATTCATCACCACGAGAGAATCGGCAACCCACCAATTACTAGCCCGGGGGCCGGCTCTCCCAATCGCTATGTCAATCGAGGAAAATTAAAAAGAGCTTCGGCCAGTGTGCGTGCTTCTCATAAGGGCGCCTCCTTCATCTTCCTGCGGCTTCCTGAAATTTTTCGCACTTCAAGAAATATTAATAACGAGGAAGATCTTTGATCGATTAAACGGCCTAGATGGGATGCCCAGATCGATCCAATGTAGCAAGCAATAGACAAGTTTTAGCTACGGTTGATTAGTTATGATCATTATTTTCCCACTCTGCAACATGAGCTTAGTTTCTCATTCAATTGTGGTCCTAAACAGCATATCTAACTCTGGGCTTACTTGCTATAAATGCCGGTGAAATTAAAGGGCTTGCTTCTTGAAGGGTGTTTATCATCAAGCAAGGAAGAATATTACCAGAAGCGGAGGAAATTTGAAGCGATCGGAACGGCCTTCTCGCCTAGAGGGGAGAGATGAGCCGTGAAGGTTGGCAAGATCTTCAGTGGTCGTGTACAGTAGTTGGAAGAGAGGTGGAGGCGGAAGAGAGCGGAATCACGGCCGCTGGTGGGAGGCGGAAGGAGCAGGAGGAAGGGCGAGGATGCCCTGATGGAGAATAAGGACACATGCGAGGCCGCGCACGGAGTCGATCTCCTAGCACGTGCCCTGCTTCTCCACCGCGGCATGCTCGCCCATGGCCATGATGGAGATCATGAAAAAGAGAGATGAGTGTGAAGACGAGGGAGAGCCATTTTATAGATGGGCGCCACCGGAATTGACGTGGAAGACGCTGACGCGTCAGAAGATGAACGCCCCGGCGGAGCTCTCCGTGGGCTTTCGGTTCTCGATCTCTGCCGTCAAGCGGATCTCCTCCTTCGAGATGGACGGTGGTGGGGCCATGGTTGACGCGTTCGCTCTGAGGCTGGCCGACCATTTCTAATTTCTTTCCAGTTTCCTCTAATAAAAAAAAAAGTATGATTTTTATTAGTGTTGATAAGGCGGAAGATTAGTTCGGAGATCGTTTCTATCGCAAACGATCGTGATCGGCTTCTTTGATAACGTCTGCACTGCATGCAATCCCTCCCGATTCTGCGCCCCTTCCGCCTGAGCTGCTGCTGATTCGTTGAATCGGTGATGAATAGGTCAGTTAAAAGATATAAGGAAAAGTTTTTTTTTTTTTGTTAAGATAAATAAAAAAAATCAAGTAAATAATAATTAAAATCTTGAATATTTAAAAAGTTTCTAAAAATTCATCTGATTTGATTCGATTTCATCCCATTGAAGGTGATCCTGGCAGCAGTGGTTTTTAACCTTTGATAATGTATGTTCAGTACATTTGAGTGATATAGCTATAAATTTATCCCAGATGAAACTTATCTTCAAACTAATATTGCGGGATCATATTCATACACCAATGATTTGGTTTTTAAATGCTTCATATTCCTGATGTAAACGAGAGACATACTAAGTACATTGATGCAGTTCTTGGAATTTTCTTCATCGGCCAGCTTAAGCAGAGGGGGTAGCTCCGTTTTTAGGTGAACTGTCCCCGTGATGAACTGCCCAACGGGGCCACTTCTCACTTGCCCGAATCGCCCGGATATTGTATAAACCCAACTAACGAAGCCAGATAATATTATATATTAATCTTCATTGAAATGCCTCCAAAGCACTGGTGGGACATAACATAAACCCAATTCAGGCAGTTATCTAAAGACTATATTTTTGGCTCCAAAACGCCAGTGTTAGCCGATCAAAGTAGGTGGGTACATGGGAGGTCCAATCCAACACCACCTGCAGCTAAAATTTATTTCAAAAGCTTCTGCTCTATTTTAAGATGAAACAAGGATTTTCTTATATGTCGGATCTTATATTCTTTAGTTATTTCTTCTCTTTGTTTACTACTACTTGGGCGCATTTTAAGAGTTTTATTCTGACTAGTGGGGGACGTGGGTTTGTTTAGTTTAGTAGAACAGGGTTAAGCTTACTAAGAATCAAATCAACAATCAACTATATTGTATATGTTCATTTGATCGTGGAGTAATGCATATATATTGACAGCAAAACTTTTTGTAGATGTCCATTTGTTCATTTGGAGGAAGCTTTCCGATCTGATCGTTAACCGAACACTAACTCTCAAGGAATATGCCTACGCTTAACTAGTTGGAAATGATTTAAAAAATGTAAGGTCATGGTCGATTCAGATCCAACCGGACCCAGATTAATTAATACGGTTTTGGGTCGTGGGCAAAGTGGGTTCCAGCATGTTCAGCTTATAAAATGCTGTTTGAGTCCTAATGACATGCATTAAAAATGAGGTGTGATCCAGGTTGGACTGTCCTCAAAGTGAGTTTTCATAAAGTAGCTAGTCCACGTATTTGTTCTAAAGGTGATGGACTGACTGCAATGGATGTTGTGCCCGTTTCACCACATAAAGGAAGAGATTATGCAATTAAACAATCCCTATGGAGAGTAACAAATATATATGTGAGCTACAAGTATGTACAGCGTGGGGCTTGTTTACCGAAAGCGCAGTGTGTCTAACAACAAACAGTAACACAATATTAACAATGTTTAGTATCACAAGAAGAAGTTTTTGAGGGTTTATAAGGAGATTAGCTAAATAATCAATTGTCTTAGTTCCTAGCCTTTTTTTTTTTTTTTTGAAGTAGAAACCGAAGCTGCTGCGGTTTACGGTTTGAAAATATTAAACTAAGGTTTTTAGGTGTCTTTGCTTTTATGATAATTTCAAAAGTATGCTTTTTGCCTCCTAATCTTTTAATACTAACTTACGTTCTTTATTTCTTAATCTTTTAATACTAACTTTATGTTAATCGTCCTTTAACATTATGCTTTAAGTTTAAGAGCTCAGGCAAGTTGTAACCCCTTTTGTTTTTTTTATAATTACTGTTCACCCAGTCCGGCATATGAACAGACAATGCGAGAAAAGAAAAAGAATCCATAACAACTTGAATTTGATAAATGTTAAAAACAATCGGCTCGCATCAAGATTGAAAATTTTGAAGCTTGCTTTTGAGATCATGGCCAAAATAAGGAATTTAAATGGAATTTTACCTTATATTCACATTGGTGGTTAGATATTTGTATGCAAAAGCGTGTATTAATTTCATAAAGGCTCTTCAACCGTCCCTCACTAAAAGTATCGCATTTCCGACATTAATCGGTTAAACAGTGTGTACTGAAATAAGACATTTCCAATTAATTGCACTGTAGAACGTCCATTATACACATGATGCTTTGTGCTTCGTGTTTTTTAAAATATTTTCATCGTTTTTTTTTCTTACGTTTATCCTTCTGTCTTTTTTACTACGTATTATTGATCTACATTTCTTGCGGCCCGTACGGTGGCCACATTAATATGATTAATTAGGAAGAACCAAAGTCTTATAGAAGGGCATTCAATAAGGAGAAAATGTTTTCTTAAAAGTCATGTTCCATAATTAACACCAAATTTTGTTTAAGAAAACATAAGGTGCTTTATAGATATTATTGTTATACTCAGAAATCAAATGCTGGACAAAGTCACATGGTATTTCTTGAAACAAAACCATAATATTCTTAGGCCATGTATTATAATAATATGCATTCTAAGAGCACAATTCTTCTTTTAACAAATATCATCTGAAACTAGACCGCTTTTAACACTTTTATGTTGAAAACTACAAGTACTAACTGAAGCTTGATGATTAATCTGAAATCTCATGAAACATACCATCTCCATCTCCATTCACACACACATCCATTGTGGCTGACTCATTTAAAGTTCGCCGGGATAAGTACAGTGGCGGAGCCAGAAATTTTTGGCTATGGGGCACTAGTACATAGTTTGTGAAAAAAATTTCTGTTATTTTAAAAATAAAGCAAATATTGGCGTGGACAACAAAGGTGTGAAGCTGGGTTGAGACTCCATTTCACATGGAGTTTTCTTGAGCTGGCGTGGGCAGGCGCCCACACCTGCCCCACGCTGGCTCCGCCACTGGATAAGTAGATTAGTGAGATATTGGTCCAGTGGTCAAGCCTAATGGGCCAGGTGCCACGCTCCATTATTCGGCCCTCATACCAAGAGCTAGCCTGGTCCAGTTAGACAATATATAGTCATGAATGTTCCAAAATTTAGTGTTTGGATTTAAGTCATTTTTTAACTTGAAAAAAAAAAAAGATAAATAGTTGGACGCCAGACAGATTTGAAGTAGGATGATATGATACGGGTCTGACTAACTCCATCTTCATTGTTGTGTTTAGAAAGAGAATCAAAACATGCAATTGTTGTACCTACTATGGATTTTGCATTTGATTGTGGAGCTCTTGAAAAATGTAGACTTAATATTAGTGATGGAAAAGATACTCCAAGTCAAACACGGCCTCATAGGTGCTGGATCAAATACGGGTCGGAATTTGTCCATATCCGAAATACGGCCAAAGGCTGAGAGAGGGGACACGTGGAAGGAGATCCTTCCACCTCATCCAAAAACAACAAGGAAAAAACATCTCATTGGCTCTTTTCCGACGGCGAACCTTTCTCCTCCGTTTGCCATTTCCATTTTTCCCAATCTTTCTCGGAGGGAAAACTCTCGCCGGAAAAAATGGCCTGCATTTCCGTTCCGAAGCCCTCGCTGACGGTCGTTTCCGCTTCCAGCCCCAACAAACTCGTTTCTTCCCAGTCCCTCACCTTGAAGTCGTCCGAGTCGCACATCCATGGCCTAAAGCTCGCGAGATTCGGCCTCGCCACGCCTCTCGCTGCGCCAGCTCGGACCCCAAGCGTCGTCACCATAGCGGCTAAGGTAAGCTCAGTCATGGCTTTCGACTCATGCGCGCGGTTGACCAGTCTGCGTTTCCTATTTCCGTGACTCCGTTAAAATGCATTACCGGCGGCCCGGAAAATGGCCACCGGAGAGACGCTTTCCGAGGGGCGAAGGGGCGTTGGTTACAGGGTAGAGTCTCGAAATGTCTAGACCATGCGAGCTTGCTTTCCTATACCTTTCCCACCGGCAAAAATATTTCGTCCTCCCGCCCTTGTGACCGAAATTCACAGGAAATGCTTCTTGTGATTCGCGACCCTCGAGGGCCCTGCCGACTACCGTCGCCGGAAGCGACTACCGAGGAGGGTATTTTCGTCATGTGAAGTCCAGTGGCACGCAGATGTGCCACGTTAGCGACTCACCGGCAGCAGCGTCGTTCATTATGAACGCGACATGAGACTGAGAGTCCTCTGGGGGACCGAGGGGAATTGATTGTCGATTCAAATCCCCAGAATTTTAGGAAAACAGTGTTCAGGACCTCAGGTATAGACATTTTTTTACCGAAATCAAACACGTCTGCTTCCATCGAGCTGCAAAAGGGAAAAGGAAAAAAAAAAAAATCAAAGCAAGAGAAGAAAAAGGAACTTGGTGACTGGGTCCGATCCGAACTAACGTAATCCAGAATCCCCGAAAGGGTTTATTCGGGTCAGTTCGGTTCTATTGGTTTCATTCTTAAACTCTTATTGTTTCGATACGGTTTCAGGTGTCCAAGGGTTCTGTTCCACCAAATTTCACGCTCAAAGACCAGGATGGCAAAAACGTGAGCCTCTCCAAGTACAAGGGCAAACCCGTCGTCGTCTATTTTTACCCTGCGGATGAAACGCCTGGATGCACAAAGGAGGTATGAAAGTCTCTCGCCCTCTTCCTCTGAAATATTCTGCTGGTAAGACAGAACAGTCCCCCTTTCTTGACAGGAATTGCAAGTTAAGCCCAATTCTGTGGTAAAGGGACGTGTTTGGTTCCCTTGCTAATCAAGCAGTTTGAGCAGTCCGATCCTTGGAATTTTGCTCCGACGTACGTCTATCCCCTTTTCCCTTCCCTTGGACTCGAAAACCACGGGGTTTGGAAACCCTTAAGCTAGAGAATGCTCTTTAATTTCTCTAAAAGTTCAAAGTAGGAATCCCGACCATTTGGTATTGAATTGAATATGCAATTATCTGCTGGCTAAGAAAATTTCCCTTTATGCGAACCGTCTTATGTATGTGTATGTGAAAGATGTCCTTGGTTGTGAAGGATTTTATAGGTCTAATGAATTTCCTGCTTCAGGCTTGCGCATTTAGAGATTCTTATGAAAAGTTTAAGAAATCAGGAGCTGAAGTTGTGGGTATTAGTGGGGACGATCCATCATCACACAAGGCACGTATCATATGATCTTCATCTTCTCCAATCTCTAGTTTTCCTTGTCCTTTTCCTTTTTAAATTGTAAGCAGTGAAGACTGAAGACCTACAATCACATGCACCTCTAGCTTCAAAGAATAAAAGAGTAATGTCACATCACATGCACAAGTTGGTATTTAATCCCTGTGGCGGAACATGTCCGCGGCTGTTGATACTGATAATCAAGTGCATGCCCGGTCTAGGATTCTGATTACAGATTGACTCTTCCATTGAGCTAAGATTCATTTTAATGTGCAGGCATTCGCCAAAAAATATAGGCTTCCTTTCACATTGTTGAGTGATGAGGGGAACAAGGTGAGGAAAGAGTGGGGAGTGCCGTCTGACCTGTTTGGTACATTGCCTGGAAGGGAGACCTACGTTCTTGACAGGAATGGCGTGGTCCAGCTGGTATACAACAATCAGTTCCAGCCAGAGAAGCATGTTGACGAGACCTTGAAGTTACTGCAGAAACTCTGATGCTAAATCTCTCCTTTCTACTGTTTCATTCTGTAGCGGACGAGAGAAATTTGTGGATGATCTGTATACGTTTTCACTCTCTAGTTTTGTCAGTATATAGTGCATGATCCACCATGCCCTTCTTGATTTAACTGTGAAAATATTGTTGATGCATAGGAGCCGATAGTTTTAGATTTCTAAAACGCAGTTTGGTAAGTGCAACAAATCCTGAAACAGATTCGTGATTTTTTGAAGAGTTAAAATGATCCAAAGAGCAGTTCCGTTCGCGCTCAATACCCATTATATCTACAACAGAAACACACAAGTACCTCTTGACATGGAAGTGATGTAATCATCAGAAATGTCTTGCCTACTATCTTAGGTGCTTTCTCTATCCAGTGCTTATTCCTAAAACATGAGCTATATGGTATTAATTGAACCAAAAACATGTGTCTCATACGTCCCAAGACAGAGGGAGGCCATAAGCAGCATGGTTGGGAGTATGCTCTGTATCGCTAAGAGTGGAAGCGAAAACCAATCCTTTCTCATGGTATGATATAAAATACTAGGGAATTATTTCTTCAACCTCATGAATCAGGCGCTAACAGTACCATTTTTCTGTTGAGCTTTCACGTGGTGTTGTCCTTATAAAAGTTGTTTGCTGGCGATCACTTCTGTCTTCAAAACCAAACGTTTTTAAACACATAAAAAATGTTAAAGAAATCGGATCAGATCGTTCTTTCTGTGCGTCTTCTTTTCTTTCCTCTTGTTTCTTTTTTCGTTAAAAAATTATTTGCAAAAACACATTTAAAATAACGTTGAAAATGTGGAAGTAAGAAGGGCATGCATATACTGGTAAATGATATATATATGGACTGAATTCTTCCGAACATCCGTCCATCCAAACCTCTTTTTGCTCTCTTTTTTTCTCTTTCCCTCGCTGGCTGAAAGCAGTCGAATTTTTTAATGATGGGGATGACATTTTTATGGAGGGTGATGTGCTGTTTCAATTGTTGAGGTTGTTAAAAAGCATGGAGTGGGATAGAAACAGAGTAATAAAGCATTAGAGAGATAAAGAGGCACACAACATTACGTGGTTCGGCATTACAGCCTACATCCACGAGGAAAGAGGGAAAGACTTTATTATACTGCTTGGTTACCCACTTGCTGTGTTACATCCACGTATTTATAAAGACAGGCAAGAGAGGGAAGAAACAGGGGATAAGGATAAATGTTGAGCCATCGAGAGATTCTCGAGATGGCTTCTTCTCGAGAGAGTCATCTAGAACATGAGGTGGCGACTTATCCCATTGAGAGAAATTCGTGATGGCATTAATCTCTCCTATCTTCTTTCAACTGATTTCAGCGTGTTTATCCTCTTTCCATAACAATCTCCCCCTCAAGTTGGTGCACAGATATCTATCTGTCCCAACTTGTGAATTATAGTTTAATGTTTTTCCTTTGCCAAACTTTTGGTAAATATGTCGGCCAATTGTTTGTCGCTTTTAACATGAAGTGTTTGAATGATGTTATCTTGGATCTTCTCCCTTATGAAATGGCAATCGACTTCTATATGCTTGGTTCGTTCGTGAAACACCGGATTAGCACCAATGTAGATAGCAGCCATGTTGTCGCACATTAAGTTCATGGGTCCACTAATTTCAACATTCATATCCTTTAGTAAGGCTTTAATCCATATCAGTTCACATGTGCATGCTGCCATGGCTCTGTATTCTGCTTCGGCGCTTGATCTGGCAATCACAGACTGTTTTTTACTCTTCCATGTGACGAGATTACCCCCAACAATGGTGCAGTATCCAGAAGTTGATCTCCTATCATTTGGGTCGTCTGCCCAATCAGCATCACAATATCCAACAACATCCAATGTCTGGCCCCGCTTCATTAAAACTCCTTTCCCAGGAGTTCCTTTAAGATATCGAAGGATTCTATGAGCTGCTTCGACATGTGAAGACCTGGGCTTGTGCATGAATTGGCTTATAAGACTGACAGCATACATGATATCTGGTCTGGTGACAGTAAGATAAATGAGTTTTCCAACAAGCTTTTGAAAGCTTTGGACATTTTCGACAAGGTCACCCTCATTAGTTTTCAATTTGCAATTTGTTTCAAGAGGTGTGTCGACAGCTTTTGCTCCAATGTTACCTATTTCCTTAAGTAGATCCAAAGTATATTTTCTTGAAAATACCTTTATCTGAATGTGCAACTTCAATCCCCAAGAAGTACCAAAAGACTCCTAGATCCTTGATCTCAAACTATTTGTTAAGAAATGTCTTCACACGCAGCATAAATATATCATCATCACCTGTTAATATAATGTCATCGACATAGACCAGTAGAATAGTAATTTTAGATTCATGAATATGAGTAAACATGGTGTAATCTGCCGAACTTCGTTTAAAACCATATTGAACAAGAGCCTCACTCAAGCGGGCAAACCATGCTCGAGGAGATTGCTTGAGACCATAAAGAGCTTTTTCAGTTTGCATGCATAGCCACTCTTACTGCTTACACCGGGAGGAATTTCCATGTATACTTCCTCAGTGAGTTCTCCATTGAGGAAGGCATTTTTCACATCTAGTTGCATCAAGTTCCAATTTTTATTTGTAGCAACTGATAACAAAGTTCTGACTGTATTCATTTTAGCAACTGGAGCAAAAGTTTCTAAGTAGTCAATTCCTTCAGTTTGGGTGAACCCCTTTGCAACGAATCTCGCTTTGAACCGTTCAATAGTTCCATCACTTTTGTATTTGAACTTGTATATCCACTTGCAACCAATTAATTTCTTTCCCTTGGGAAGAGGCACCAAATCCCAAATCTTATTTTTCTCTAGAGCTTTTAATTCTTCATTCATAGCTTCCTTCCACTGAACATGTTTGGTAGCTTCTTCAAAGTTTTTGGGTTCAATGTGGAGATAAGTATTGAGGACATAGTTCTTATAGGTTTGTGAGAGATGTTTAAGGGTTAAATATTGGTCAATGGAATGGATTCGGTCTGTAGAGAGGTAGGTGTAATAATCACTGAGTTTTGTAGGTGGTCTGGTAAAGCGGGATGAACGACGCACATGTTGGTCGTCAGGAGGTATGTCTTGAGGTAAAGAGATAGGGTCTTCGAAGGGGACAACAGAGTTAATACTAGGTTGAGGAGCTTCAATAGGTGAGCTGGATGTATTGTTGTGATTGGTAGGTGCTTTTGGTTCGAAAAAAGGGTTGATGATGGGGCGAGCAGGTTCAGTGGTAAAATTTGAGGAGTTCGAGTTCATGGAGCTATTATTGGTTTTCTCTCCCTGATTTGGTGCCTCAAAAAAAGGTTCCTGCTCAAAAATTTAACATCACGAGAGACAAAGAGTTTTCCCAGACATAACATCATAGCATTTATAGCCCCTTTTTTTGCTAGAATATCCCAAAAAAATACACTTAACAGCACGTTTTTCAAATTTGTTTATGAGATTGTCTTGAATATGAGCATAACATTTGCAGCCAAACACTTTCAAATGTTGAATAGAGCACTTTCTACCAAGAAGAAGCTGAATAGGGATTTCATAATTTATACTAGAATTTGGAATTCTATTAGACAAGTAACATGCAGTGGCAATAGCATCCGTCCAGAATTGAGCAGGGACATTCATATGCATCATAAGAGAACGAGCAATATTAAGCAATTGACGGTTTTTCCTTTCAGCGACGCCATTTTGCTTAGGCGTCCCTGAGCAGGTGTACTGAGGTTCAATGCCTTTCTTTGTCATGAATGACTTCAAAGTGTCATTGACATACTCCCCACCATTGTCAGACCGGAGTTTTTTAATTTGAATGTCGTACTGAGTTAAAATCATGCTATCATATTCTTCAAATACCTTAGGCACCTCACTTTTATTCTGAAGAAAATATATCTATGTCATTCTAGATTTATCATCAATAAAGGAAACATAGTACTTGAATCCTAAATAAGAAGCCTCAGGAGCAGGACCCCAAACATTAGAGAAAACAAGATCAAAAAAATTGGAAGACCTTTCACTAGAAGTGTGAAACGGTAACCTTGTAAATTTTGCAAATTCACAAGCATCACAAGCCCAATATTGTGTGACAAGGTTGGGAACAAGTCGCTGCAAACTGCTATCAGAGATGTGTCCAAGACGAGCATGTCATTTTTTGTAGTTTGACTCATTCAAACTTTTATTGCTAGTAAGAAGACTAACGTCGCATGAATCCATGACATAGAGACCACCATGTTCTTGACCTCTACCAATCACTTTCTTCGTGCCCTGTTTTCTTGCAGTGGGTGCATTTCCAACGAGATTGATTCCTTTGGTGATTAGAGCTGTCGGCACCTGGTTTGAAGTTGCTTTGTTTGTTGTTGCCTTTTGTATAACATACCATCTTATCACTATTTTCTTCGATGGCATCGAGTTTTGAAGAAACATTCATAGCTTTCCTTCGAGCCACTTCACGTTGTATCATTTGGCACACATTATTAAAAGATGGCAGAGGACTAGAATTAAGTACCTTGCTGCGAAGTGTCTCATATTCTCTGCCAAGTCCGGCAAGGACCTTAAAAATCTTGTCTTCATCAAATCTTTTTTTATATACTTCTGGATCTGAAGTGGCTGGACGATACTGAAGTAATTCATCATATAAGCTGCGCATATGACCGAGGTAGAGAGTAATATCTTTATCTCCCATAGTAAGTTGAGCGATCTCATTTTGAATTTCGTACACACGAGCAAGATTATTCTGCTCACCAAATAATTCTTTCAAGTTGTCCCAAATATCCTTTGCCGTCTCCACATAAAGAAGGAGATTTGCAACAGAGGAATCCATGGAATTAATAAGCCATGACATAACCATGTCATTTTCACACTCCCACTCACGATATTTTGGATCGTTCTTCGCTGGTGGGTTTATGTTGCCATTGATATATCCGACCTTTGAACGACTGCTTAGAAACAGTCTGGCTGCCTTAGCCCAGCTTAAATAGTTTGGGCCAATGAGAGGTTGTGAGGTAATTTTCAGAGTGTTATTACCTTGATCGGAGGGCCCATTCTTTGAATTGCAGACGCTTCCTTCTTGGTGCGTTGTTGCCATATAAAATAAGATAGAATGCTACCAGACGACCGGCTTCTTCCAAATCAGCCTCGCTTCTTCACCACCAGGAATTTGAGGACGCAATGAGGCTTGGCCTCGTCTCAGGTCTTGTCAGCTTCACAGCATCGCCCACAGCAGAATGACGCCTAACCTTTAACTCAATTGAGTTAAAAACACAGCCCAGCTTCGTCTTGAGTTACAAGAGAGGAGATAGGCAACACCACCTCAATGGAATCACGTTTCATCCACCGGTTGGCTGCAAGTGACCGGTGAAAGCTTGGAAGGTTTACACTTTCTTCAGCGTACTTCCAAAAAAATTCATCGCTGAAAGAAATCGATCAGCGATATCTCCTTCGTGGTCCCTGTTTCTTCTTTGATAGAGATTCCCGTCCTCCAGCAATAACAAGAACCAAATAGTCGAAACAAGTGTAATAAAACCAAAAGATGAAGAGAGAATTCGTTACCTGAGCAAAGAGATCCCTAATTCCAAAAAGAAATTGGAAAGAAAAAACGTTGCCGTAAAAGTGAAGTCTGGCTGGAAGAAAATTGTTCTCCGGCGATACTCTGGTTACTACTAGATCTTCTGCAATTTGCTTTTAAATCAGGCTCAAAAAACTCACGAACGATCCTCTTGAACAAAAAACAATGCTGCTTGAATGATTCTCCCTTGCCGATGTCACCTTTGGTGACCAGATTTCTTTAGAATCAGTAGATAATACCTTACAGCAGCCAGCATGAAGCACTCCCTCTCAAGAACAACTTCTCTGATACCATGTTAAAAAGCATGGAGTGGGATAGAAACAGAGTAATAAAGCATTAGAGAGATAAAGAGGCACATAACATTACGTGGTTCAGCATTACAGCCTACATCCACGAGGGAAGAGGGAAAGACTTTATTATACTGCTTGGTTACCCACTTGCTGTGTTACATGCACGTATTTATAAAGACAGACAAGAGAGGGAAGAAACATGGGATAAGGATAAATGTGGAGCCATTGAAAGATTCTCGACATGGCTTCTTATCGAGAGAATCATCTAGAACATGAGGTGGCGACTTATCCCATTGAGAGAAATTCGTGATGGCATTAATCTCTCCTATCTTCTTTCAATTGATTTCAGCGTGTTTATCCTCTTTCCATAACAGAGGTCTCTACCATGCGCTTGTGCATGCATCATTATTGCCACCGGGTGGGCATATCTTCCCTGAAAGAAGCCCTTTGGGGTCTCGGTCCTACTCCAAGTTCTAAATATCTAGCATGGTTAATCTTGCAAGAAAGAGTCCAAACTTAATGCGGATTGGATTTCATGTAGCTAGCCCGTGTCCTCTATGTGCTCACGAAGAGGGGGACGTCGTGCACCTGTTTTGGATGTGTTCGGTTGTGTAAGAAATCTTACACGATATTTGAACCAGTCAATAGTCACCATGAACGAACCGTCTGCTCTTCGAGATGCCATCTTAGGTTCGGCTGGTCTCCGCTTCACAAAGAAAGGAAGGAAACTATGAAGAACACCGTTATTTTATATATATATATATATATATATATATATATATATATATATATATATATATATATATATATATATATATATATACGACACTCACAATGATGCTCATTAGTATATATGGGTGGTATCCATCTGGGCATCGAGTGTATGACTACGCCCCCCACAAATTTGACCGCACAAGTGTAATTGGGTTGTTGAAAACTATAATTTTATGAGAACTGCAAAAACTTGTAGGTTGTATTTTGAGATATTCAACCAAGAGTGCCAATGAATTTTAAGATCTTAACCTTAGGTACACCATCCTTTGTGATTGTTTCTCTAACTTGCAATTTGGACAACCTGAGCAGATTGGCGTGGTTGGGGTCCGGAGAACGGCGCGGGGTGTACTAAACCCTCTCATTTAATAGTAAAGCTGTTAGGTTTGCCTTTAATAGATGGTTGTCCATATATATTGCGTTATAATTTTTTTGGTGCATTAAAGCTTTATTGAAAGCAATAAAATGATAAGATGATACTGGATATTGTGTGTGAGAGAAAGAGAAGAGAGAGGCAAAGAAGATGAAAGAGAAAAAGGTGGGAACGACTCAAGTTAATGCAGCACAGTAACAAAGAGGCGCCGACCGCCAGAGTCTGCATCTTACAGGTTTTCTACGGCTCAGAAGAAATAGTATTATATCGTTCAATTATTTCACCATTATGTCTCTTTGTGGATGCAGCAAGCCTCCCACGATAAAAAGGCGAAATGCGTAGGACGTCATGGTCATGGAGAACCATTGGGCAGTCAGAGATAAGAATGGGGGATGAGATTTGCAGCTTGCGGATGGGATTGCTTCTTCTGGTTTCTGCTCTAGGAAAGACGAGATTGGTCTAAGCAGGTGGCCTCTGAGACGCTGGGAAAGCTAACCAGTGACGAAAAAAGCAAAAGATGCAGGTTTTTCTCCGCAGTCTCTTCTTCTCTTCCATTCATCTTCCGCTATGTGCTGGCTGTCACTTCTTGTTTAACTCTCCATTTCTGGATCTTCTTGTTCCAAGCCATCATTCATTTTGCGTCTTTCTTAGTGGTAGTACGTAAAATTATTACAGCGATTGGCATGAACAATTCAGCTCCTCTTGTCCTATTTACTATTGCTGCTTCATTTGCTGTTTCCTGCTTGATTTGTGCAGCAGGGCGGTTTCGGTTGTCATAGCTCGCCTTTGTCAGCTGCCTACCAACTGATGCGGCTGCATGTGCATGCTTTCGCAACGAAAAAGGATGTTCACACATAATATTTTTAAAATAATGTACGATATGTTCTCGTTCTTCCAAGGGAACGCTAGGTAAAAACAGAAGTTAGTTTTCATTATTGTAACGTAATCTAAGTAGCTTTATCTCAACCTCTTTTTGTCAGAGGTGAAGCAATTGAGAACTTTCAAGAATTACTAGCCAGAGCATGAGTTTTGGTCTGATTACAGAACATGAGCCCATACGACTGGCTGGGGGCAGTCATAGCATACATTTGCCTAGGGCGTGGAGAAGCTGTTGGCTATCCTCACCTTTCATATTTTTGCCAAGCTGGTTATACGCACTGCGCAGTGCACAATTTTGTTGGTTATATGCACCGCCCAGTGCACAAAAAGTCATGTAATGGGACTCCAACAATGCTTCAGCATCTCTAAGTAAAAAATATATGAAATAAAGAAAAAGATTTCAGATGTTACAAGAGTTTCTTTCGTGCATCATTTTATAGATCGCATGACCTGTTCTTCCAGAACCACCGAAATTGGTAGCTTTAGCGCTACCGTAGGCAAAAGCTGTTGAAGTTAAGATTAACTTAAGACATTAGAGGCGAAAAAAATCGTCTTAATTTAGCTATTAAAGAAGAGATGCATCTCTTTACTTGAAAATTCGGGTTCATGTTCATCTAGAGGTCATACGATTTTCTTGTTTAGTCAGAACCAGATTTGTGGTTGAAATGACTGGAAGGAAATCGAAACGGAAAAATATAATATCTGATCTATTGGCATATATAGGTATACGGCCGAGACAAACCTGACTTTGAAACCTCTGGATTTTCAAAGGCGTCCAAGATTATCTTACATAACGTGGGTGTCTGGCTGTCTTACGCAAGAACCTAGAATGCACTTTAGTATATCGTTTTCTTTATTTTGTTCTATGTGCGAAATTCTGGCCCGCTGAGCCTAGAGGGGGATGATGACAAGCCTACCTTACACCTACTGTTAAAACTTGGCTGGCTGCAGTTCTGACCTTCAAAAGGATATATAGGAAAGGAACCATGATCATCATGATTTTCTGAAGCTTAATTTTGTCTTTTGCATTATAATAAATGGTGCTGATTTTACTCTGCAATGAGCTTCATTCTCAGAGCTTTCTTCTAACACTGCAACGCAACCAGCTTTATTCTCAGAGCTCTGCTGGGTAAAAAATCAAACAACTATCGTCATGCACTTTTTCTGTAGCAGTTGAAGAAAGCATACGCGAGAAAGAGAGAGAGAACCATGAAGTGGGACCATCCTAAAATCTGCCATACTGTAACAAACGAGTAGCTCCTACGGCCCATCTACCATGGGCGGCCACCAAAGTAATAAAGAAGATGACCTCTCTGCCAGGAAAACTTGCGCATGATCCAATGAGAACAAAAGAAGAAGAAGAAGAATATATAGGACGATGAAAATTGTGTTTACGCTGATCAGTCCGAGCAAGACCACAAATTTGAACAGATAACTGCGCCTTTCGGTATGTCGATGATCTGCCATTAAGCACCACCAAGCAGCATGAACGTCAAATGAACTTTTTTCATTTATGTATATATTGATCATGCACAGATCGAAAACTTTCAGTGCTGGAAGTTCACCATATTTAAAATTGGTGTTGGTTCTTTGCGGAGAAATACGTACTGCGTATGGAGCCATTCGTGAAACAACTTAATTTGTACTAAGACCAATATTAAAGAAAGAGGTCATTTGTATAGTGAGTTGTGTGTATTTATGCAAAAAAAAAAAGAAGCAGGAAGTTCGGGTATTTTGTTGATTTTTCAAAAAAAAAAAAAAGTTTTGTTGGATATTGAATTTTTTCACTTTTTTTTTTTGTATTTGTAGGGGACTTTCCTTTTTACTGAATGAGGTATTCTGGTCATTATACTGCCAATGCACAATTTTTTGCACGCTGAACGGTGCAAACAACCAACTTCAACAGTTTCGTATGTATAGGCCCCTATACCTGGCCATTAGCCATCGATCCCTTTTCTCCAATGAACTTATAAGTATGAAAATGTTATACATGCATGCCCAACTTTTGGAAGCACAACGAAAATATGGTTAACTTTAATTTTTCTCTAATTTAACCACTTAACCGATACCTAACTTAGGCGGTTAAATATAACATGTTCATACCTAACTCCTAAGCTTGTATTGTTAACTCAATATAAGCTTGGGCTAAATTCATTTTCATATCAGGGAAAGTGCACCATCAAACTAACTGGGACATCTTTTCTTATAAAGAAGCTGTTGCGTCTACTAATCCGCGCCATTTCTATATAAGAGTCCGATGAAAAATTTTCTTCCCATTGCTGACATCATACCGATATGCATCATCCCTATCGGCCCCTTTATACCTACAG
Source organism: Nymphaea colorata (assembly GCF_008831285.2). Lineage (NCBI taxonomy): Eukaryota > Viridiplantae > Streptophyta > Magnoliopsida > Nymphaeales > Nymphaeaceae > Nymphaea > Nymphaea colorata. Next base: position 13,820,039 of record NC_045148.1, on the reverse strand, counting down.
TACCTATCAAGAACCGAAATAAATCACTACCTGCCAAGAAAGGGAAAGGAGCCTACGCTTCGTCCTTCTTCTATAACTAATTGGCATTTTACGATCATCGAGTCTGCATGGTACTTTCAGTCCAGGAAGCAAGCCAGATTCCATTTGTACTCTGCTTCTTATATTTCTTTGACAAGAATTTTTTCCTTCCTTGGTAATGGAAAAAGCCAATATGAGAAACCGAACGAGGAAGTGCACAAGGAGAATAGATCCAGAGAGATCCAAAGAAGAGCCACATCTTTCTGGTGCATACATCCGAACCCTAGTTAAGCAGCTGACTACTTCCTCAAGACCACTTAAGCAGGAAGCTGAAGCCTCCACCAAATTTAGCCCCGCTGCAAAATGTAACGAGGCGATTGATGATGCCCAACAACCACAGGTGAAGAAGAAAGTGAGGAGAAGGTCACACACCAGCAAACCTTATCAACAGAGGCTACTAAATATGGCAGAAGCAAGGAGAGAGATAGTGGCTGCCCTTAAATTTCACAGGGCAGCAATGAGGCAAGCAGAAACAGAAGCCATCGCAAGAGAGTTCCAGGATAACTCCCAGGTGTGCCCCAGTGCCAATTTCAATTTTCCTCCTCTTGGAGTCGCTCCTTCTTCTTCTTCTTCTTGTTCATCGCTTTTTCCATGGGTCCCCTCTGTGGATAGTGGTCTAAATATAAACCTTCTATCAGAAAACCCAAGTATCAATCTCAATTTTCATCAACAGGGTATCCCAGACCCGTGTTTTTTTTTGAACAACAGTATTGATAACAACGACCTAATGACTAGTCAAATTCTTTCTTCTTTACCCTCATCATCCATCTTCGGCGATAAGAATCTCATTGAAATTGCACCAGCATTGTCACCAATACCTGTTAATGGTCCTAGTGCTCTTAATCCTCCATATACAAACAATTCCTTGGCAAAGCCACCAGATTTCAATCAGCCTATAGTTTCTCCATCCTCGGCGGTCGACGATGAAGAGATCATGGCTGAGATCAGGTCACTCGGGGAGCAACATGAGACGCAGTTGAGTGGCACTACAGATTTGGTGAACTCAGCTTGGTGGTTTAGGTTTTTGAATAGCTTAGATGCAAAGGATGATGGCACTCAAGGGAAAATGGAAGGGCTATTTGATGAGTTTATGGAGATTCCGTCATGGTTCAAGGATGGACGTGGTAATCAAAGTGCCAATCCAGTGGCTTCTTCTTCCGATGATTATGAGGATTTTTTGCAGGATAATTCTTTTGAATGGTAAGTCAGAACAATATTCTCTTAATTTTCAGAGTGTAGTAGTTTCCTGCATCCTCACTTTGTTGTTTTCATTTTAAAAAGATTACTTCAGTAAGTAATTATGCGCACCAATTGAAGGATTGGAATGACTTACAGGAAAAGCTGTTTCAAGAACTTTGAGGTTGATTGTGTTTTAGATCTCAACCATTTTATGAGGGAATTTCACTAAATGAAGAAAAAGAAACTGACTTAATTTGATGGTATTATCAAAATACATCCTTTTGTCTCGTAGATATATAACTGAATTCGTTTTATGTAGATGTCGATACACTTTACTAAGTGGTTGCACCAAACAAGGGTTTCGCACGCCTTACTAGCTAGGGGCATTCCTTGTCTTTAATTGCACAATATAACATCTTCATTATTGAACGATGACTTGTGTGTCTCTTGATTTTTACAGCTTGGATTTGGGCGAAGGTGATGGCAATCATTAAAAGGTGGCAAAAATTTTCAAACATAAGGAGGTAGGTCAAAATTTTATTAATTTTCTTTTGAAGTAGAAAGATGTTCAAGAGTTTGGGGAGATGAATTATTGGACAACGAAATGTTGCTTGATCCGACGATCAAATGACCCATGATAGACACCCAGAACCCCAGATCTTCTTAATATGGCTGTTATGCTTTAATCGCTTTGATCCGATGCATGTGCCTGCGCATGCCCCACACACTTGTTTCTGGAATTAGGCTCTTCGAACCGTTGCCTTTACAGATTTTCAGGTTGCAAGACATACACACGTAAACAGAGACTAGAGAGCTAGCAATTTACGCTTATTATTTTGGCAGGCGGTAAGTCATTCGATTTGATGTCAGACAGATGTCACAGATCATAGTAGCTTTCAAGTATATATACAAGAACCTTTTAGGAGAAAATGTATAAATAGGTTTCCAGTTTTTTCGTACTTTTCCTGTATCCTTTTGGGCTTTAAGAAGCTCTAGTGAAAAACAATAATGCGTTTGAATAGTGATTCTCCCAAACATTTAGAAATATCAATGAGGAACCAAGGTAACTTACCAGTGAAAAAGCCATGTTGGAGAGCTATTTAATGGACACCATTTAAGAAATCTTTCTAAGGCAGGCTGTCATAAAAAGAAACTCCTTTTGAATGAGTCACACATGCTGAATATTGATACTGTGAAAGATTTGACAAAAATGATCAATTATGGATCTACTTTTGCATATTTTGGTATTCGATTTGTATCATGGCCCGCACCATTGGCATTGTCTTATGAGGCTAGAAGCAGCAGCGGCAATGGTAGTGCATCAACTTTATTATGTGCTGATTAACTTAATTTAACAAGCTAGCGTTATAGAAGGATCAGGTGGCAACAGAATGCCAGGCAATGCATCAGCATCTCTAAGCAATTGACAATTAGATGAGATAAACGAAGTCATTTCAGATGTCATATTAGAGTATGTTCCCTTCCTGAATTTCATGGAGAAAATTATCCCAGATCCACCAAATTTGTTAGCTCTACTGACGGCTTGGGTGAAAGAAGTTGAATTTCATACTGGCTTAAGAAATTGAAACAAGTCAAGTTTGGTGAAAAGAACAGCGGCATCTTTTTACATGAAAATTCTGGTTCAAGTTCCCCTAGCTAGAGGTTATAGTATTCAAACCGAGTAAATTATAGTAGTTTTTCCTTTTCCCTCTATTAAGCAGAACAAAGAAATGTGTCTGTGGGTCCTATAAATTGTTGTAGGGCCAGATCAATGCAAATTTTTTTTGTAATTAGATGTGAAAGGTTGAACTTCTGTCTCATATCACGACATTCGTTTGATTTCCTGGTTGAACTGGGTCTTGAAAGGTAAGTCTTGGGCCACGCACCTCAGCCAAATGGAAGTTCCAACAAGGGCCATTTTGATCTTTTGGAAATAGTCTTCTGGTTTGGTTAGATCCTGATTTCTCGTTGGAGTGACTGGCAGGAAATCAAAATGGAAAACAGAATCCAGGATTTTTCACTTCTTCACATCTGATCTATTGGATAGGTATACGTCTGAAGCAAGCCAAGCTTGAACTTGAAAATTCTGGATTTTAAAGGCATGCAAACACATCTTACAGGATGTTGGTGACTGTAGGCGGTCTTAAGAAAGAATCTGGAATGCATTTTAGTATACCTTTCCCAAATATAATTCTCTGCGCCAAATTTCCCCCTCTGAGGATGCAGGGGGATGATGACATGCCTACCTTATAGATACACACTTAAAACTCGCCTGGTACAGTTCTGACCTTGAAAAGGACATACGAAAGGAAGCATGCATGGTCATCATGATTTTTCTGAAGCTTGGATTTTTCTTTTGCTTTATTTATTGCAATAATAAATGGTGCTGATTTTACTCTGCGATAAGCTTAAATTTTCAGAACTTTCTTTTTACGCTGCAAGGCGATCAGCTTTGTTCTCAGAACTACTTTTTATGATGGCAGCTCTGCTGGGAAAGAAAAACTTACCTCATGTACTTTTTCTGTAATAGTTGAAAAAAGCATGTTAGAGAGAGAGAGAGAGAGTTTCAATCCGTTGATTGCGACAATATTTCATGCAATCAACTTTCCGACAATATTTCATGCAGTGTGGATTTCACTCTACCTGAAAAACCAGTATGTGTGTGTATAAAACTTATTCTACCATCCTAATTATTATGCTGCCTACCGTGTCATTTTACATCTGTAATTGGCATTGGTAAATTTAAACAGGTAGACGGGCTTAGAATTCTAAAAACTTTGAAAACGCGTAACTTTTCTTTTGCGCACACACACACACACACATACATATATAGGTAACAAGTGGAAAAATACATTTCCTTGACTTTTAGACTCTTATAGAATTTGGCATACACATGAATTACATGTTTTCCACATCACTTACTTTATTCAAATTCTGTCTGTGAATAAAGCAAATTTTGTGGCATATATTGCAGCAGATGCAATACATATGCAGCTTATGATCCGAATAATAGAAGCACTGTTCACACAGACAGACACAAGAGAGATAGAAAAGTGGCGTGCATGGTATTTATTAATATTGGAAGATAAACAATGACATTAATTACAATAAGACTGACCTCAAAGGAACAAAAAAGCTTGACTTGTACGTTATTGACGACAGAATGTTATTTCCTTTATTAACGACAATATCGGCAGAAAACATTAATTATTTGCTTTATTCATGACAGACAATGTCCTTCTCCTGCATGTTTTGAAAGGCCTAACGCAGACATCCTTCCATTATCTTCCCTTGATTGTTTTGTAGTAGCGTACCGTGCCCAAACTGTTAGAAAGTGCGCTAGTTGTCGTCTTTGTAGTCACGGTTGGAGTAGGGAGAGAAAGCCTCCTGAAGCCAGTTCCTCTTCCTCCATGGGCTCAGTCCCATGTCTTCATACATTTCATCTGTGTGGTTAATGCTAAATGTTGAGATGCAGTGCCGTTTGTAAAACCTGGTAGTCCTCTTCATCACTTCCATCTGTTTGCTTATCTCGTACACCATCTTGTCCACAGTGGGGAGAACAAAAGCACCTTGCAGAAGCGAAGACAGCCACCTGCACCTGATCTCAGAAGTATGGAGATTTGAAACACTCTCGATGTACCCAACAAATGCCATATGTGGAATCAAAGGATGGACAGTCCCCCTGCGAAGAAAGAACAAGAATAAGCTGAGAGAGAGAGAGAGAGAGAGAGAGGTAGAACATGATGCTAATGAACTATATTGTTATTATTTTCAGACATTTTGATTGATGATGAAGATACTTGTCTTGATGAGAAGATTAATTTGAAGGTAGGCCTGAACCTACAAAGACAAACTCCAATTTGGGCACTAAAACTTTTGAATGGTGAGAAACGCACCTCTTTTTGCTTTAACATGAAAGTTCGGAGACAAATAGTACTTTTACCTGTATAAAGGCACGATGCCTGAGGAGTCCTGAATATAATGCCTGAAAGGCTCTGGAAAGATCCACTTGAGTTTTTTAAGCCCATCGAAACCGGTTGCCAGCATGACCACATCTGCTTCCAACCTGCTTCCATCTTCCAATTCTACGCCACCGCTCCAGAAACACCACTTGGATGAGCGGCGGAAGCAAATCCGTCCATCCTCGGCTGCTGGAAAGAACTTTTCCGGCAGGATTGCCATTTGACACGATGCGTAATCCTCCTCGTATGCATGCTCGGGCACCAGTCCGAATTTTCTTAATGGAAGCTTCCATATCAAGTATAGCTCGATGAACTTCGAGATTGCTTTTCTCTGTTCAGTCGTCAAAAGCATACGGTGAATTGTAATCAGGACAAGATTCATGCACAAGTTCAACAATCAACAGAATTGTTACTCTCTCTCTCTCTCTCTCTCTCTCTCTCTCTCTCTCTCTCTCTCTCTCGCACACAAAATCGAATGCCCTCTGGGCGCGCACATGGTACGTACCAGAGGAGAGAGTAACAAGCAGAGGAGTGCTCGGAGGAGGCTCATTGATGGCCTTTCGTGGAGGAACTGTGAAAACCTTGTGGCATAGAGCAGGAGGAAGGAAATTCCCCAAACAGAATAAGAAGGAAGCATCATCCAATGCAGTGTTCTGATCAACATGGTGCAAGGCTGTCTATCTGGTCCTGCAAAACGCGTCCTTCCTTCGGTCAATATACTGCAATATGACACTTCTTTTGCAATGGCTAGCTACCTGGTAAGTGCTAGACAATCTTACACATATTTTTTCACTTGATCCGAATCTAAACATAGATGTCCAGTATTCATTTATTGTTCATTGACCTTTCTGCAGATTAACACCAATTTTGTTGCACGTCAGTGCACTAAATTTTGGTGGTGTAATACGAGCCATTGGTTTTATATGTTGGACTTCCTTGAACATCATTCGAGATGTAACTTTTGGTATACAAATAAATGCATGCATACATACATGTTCATCATAAAGCTGATAAAGACCTGGGTGTGCGAAAAGCCAGTAGGGTTGAGGCTGAGCAAATTGGCAGGTACAGTCTGTGTTCCAGACCTGTGTTGGCCATTTCGAAAGGGACCAAAAACCCACGTGGTACTGTTGACTTGTGTACTTACACGGCATATTTATATAGAACGGTCAGAGTCGAGGCGTGAGTTGAACGTGTTCTTTGATCTAAAGCATGAGCTGTAACCAGATAATATGTAATTAAGCTTGTGGACAGGGAACGTTTCAGCAGCAGCGTGGACCGTATTTATTTGGCCATATTCAATCTGAACCCGTTATCACTTCAACTAAACCCAAATGGACTTCGCGTTTCATGTACACATCCTGCAACTACAACTACACAATTTTGTGCTTCATGTTCCTACACACACACACACACACACAACAAAATAAGGACTCCGAGATCTAATTGGACGCCTTGATTTACTGCGAATGACAAAAGTAACTGCTTAAATCTTAATCTTGAAAGAAGTTTCCCTTGATGTTCCATCAAGTGGATGACATGATTTATATTAGTCTTCATAGTCCTTAAGTTTGCCAATATTGTATGTATATTCCGAGTGAGAGGGAAGTACCTTGGTTGACCTCCGCACATTCGGTGGCGAAATCAATAGCAGATTTCTTGTAACCGACGACGACCACCTTCTTTCCCTTAACGAGGCGCTCCGCTTCCTGCCGGCCAAGTTTGGAGTAATCGAGCGAGTGGAGGACAGTTCCCTGGAAGATCTCCGGCCCCTTCCCCGTCGGAAACTCTGGCATCTTGGCCACGTCCCCGTACTTCCCCAGGCACACCACCAAGAACTCAAACTTGAACCACTGCAACATCCATATAGTGAACCCAGTGTTATTGCCTCATCTGTCTACAATCTAACAATTGCTAATGATCAAGATCATGAGCTTAAGGGGCGAATCTTTTCGACTCGGTCGACCGATTCTGGTCTCGGAGTCAATGAACTAGTCGTCACCGTATCCGCTTGGGAGCTCGACAAACTGGCACGGTTGACTCGCACCAGGATCTGAGACGTAAATGAGACGTACGGAACCGGTGACTCGGACAAATTCTTTTCTACACCTGAATTAAGACCAGTAAGCCTATTGCATTTACTAGCTACGCTTCTCTCTGACTCCAGTCGCTCGTCCACGCACTGGTTCAGTCATCGGTTCGACAATATAGACCGAAAACGAATATTCTCGAAGAATACAAGATTATATTTATTGAGGAAAAAAATTACAAGCATGCACGGTTCACACACACATATATATATATATATAGAATACAAGATTATATTTATTGAGGAAAAAAATTACAAGCATATACGGTTCACACACACACACACATATATATATATATATATATATATATGATTATTTGCACTATATATGTGTGTGTATATACACACACACAAAAAAAGGAACGAGTAAAACCATTCTTAATTAAAATGAAACTCTTCACTTTTGAAGTTCCTTTCGCTCCACATATATGTTTCCACTAATTAGAAGGTGGAGAGGATAATTATAAAGTGGAAGTGTGAAAAAAACAATTGAAATGAACATTAGATGAGAGAATGAGCTAGAAAAGAACGTAACTGTCATTGAAAGCATTATAAACTGTTGCTAAAGCACCATGAACTACCCACAAATTTTAATTTGTAGCAGATTTGGTCTCTCATCTCTCTCTTTTTCTCTCTCTAATATATATATATATATATATGTGTGTGTGTACCCCGAATGTACACGTGAAAAATATAGAAGGTTCTTATATTCGACTGATTCACGACGGAACCAAGAGAGAAGAGCGGTTTCAGTTCACCTGAATGTCTTCAGAGAGAGGGGTTCGGACGCCAACTTCCCACGCCGGGTCGCCGGAAAGCGGCTTACCGAAATCCCCCCACATACCGTCATAGTACGTGGGTTTCCTGTCGCTCAGATACTTGATCTCCACCACCCTGTGGTTCAATTTAACGAACTTGAGTACGTCGAAATGACGAGCATAATTCTCAAGGTATTCGACGATTTCAAGGTGGGTAGGGAAGGTTGCAGAATCATTCTCCGGCGGGGGATAATCGGGGAGAGGCGTCCAGGGGTAGTCGGAAAATTCATAGTCGTTTCGAGGGGTCTGCAGTCTCGTGGAGTGGAAGGCGCAGTGCTTCCAGACGCCACCAACGGAGTCAGTGGCTTCGAAGACGATGGGGGAGAAATTGCGGAGTTGCTTGGCTGCAGCAATGCCGCTAACCCCAGCACCTATAATGCCTACTTTGGAGATTTCAGGGGTTCCTGTTCCGGAATCGTGAAGGTTTGCCATGGGCCAAGTGATTCCGGGAAAAGACTTTTCAGAAGGCTTTTATGCAGTATAAACGAGAGAGAGAGAGAGATGGAGCGAGAGGGCAAATAACAAAGGAAGATGGGAAGCGAGAGACGAGAGGTGCAATGAGGAGAGCAGCTCAGAGATGGAAAACGAGAGATGCAATTCTTGGCGCTACCAGAGAGCCTATTTATAGACTTTGCATGCATGCAACTACGTGACTTCCACGCCTTATAGTCACCTAATTCACCTTTTCATTCTAAACGGGAGCGGTCACTTCCTTGAGAAAAGTCCAATGGACATCGAATCCCTTTGAGTATGTGGGGCACATTTCTCCGTCAACTACTTTCTGCTTTTGAACTGGGCAGGTAAAATCCATCTTATAACCATGGACAAGTTTCACTGCAAGAGATTGGGTGAATTTTTGTGTGAGACTTTTCTGGTTCATGTGCTCACCTCATTTCAGTAGTCAGAGGAAGGCAACTATAGTAGGACCCTACACCTTCCAAACAGGTTGGTGAGCTGAGGCAGATCGTTCTGATCACGGTTCAATTTTGATGGGTCTGATCTTTCCAGAAAGTTAAAGAACTAGCATGCTCCTTGCAGTGAGAAAGGATTTGCAGGATTTTATCATTTCCCTTTGCGAGGTTTACGGATAAATTTAATTTTCCCCTCAAACCGACAAAAAGATGAAACACCATTCCGAGTTGCTCCTCACTAAAAGGAAAGGAAATTCACCAACGAAAACAAGCTACCAATAGTTGAAAGATCGAGGAAGTTAAGGCCTTCAAGTTGATGGTGTGATCTTGTTAAAATTGGTCTTCTCATAATTAATATGGCATCCTGAAAACAAATGGGTTGGTAGCACCACTAGACGTAGGAACTTCACTGAAATTGTTTTTTTATTTTTTTTTTTTTTTAAGGATAGCAAGTTATCAGCACTCATCGTTACCAATTGAACGCGTTAAACAACACTCAAGGATTCCCGAGCCTGGACAAAAAGGAAATTGTTATTATAATTGAGAATCTTAAATACAAAATAAAGTCTATGAAAATAACGCCCAATTTATTTCCAGCTAGTTTCTCCCTCTCTGTTCTGGTCTCGTCGTTTCATTCCTACTTGCAGAACAAAAGTAGGAGCGACTAAGAATATTTGACGAGGACAATAGAGTATTAAAGAGCATCGGGAGACGGTCAGAGTTCCAGTCATTTATCGAGGATTCGTCAACCGAAGGAAATGCCATTGCTCTTTCCTAGTCATACAAAGAATTTTACGGGTTGGAATCAGTCTATGTTGATGACAATCACCAAAAAGTATAAAATTTATATATAAGAAAGGAAATTACAGGTGTCGTTTCACATGGAATTTTGATGCTGGCACACAGGTTAGCATAGACTGGTTTTTTTTGGCCAACTTTCTCTGCGGGCGTCTCACACTGTCCACGCTGCTGCCTTCTTGTGTTGAGGGACATTTATATAGACCGTTCTATATATGTCGAGTACACACACGATGTGGACCATGCCATTGTATACACATTTGCATGAGACAATAAATAAGTATAAATAATAAATATGAGACAATAAATAAGTATGAAATAACAAATAAGCATGAGGTAATGTTTATGAGCTAAAAAAAAGATTTATGAGATAATGAGATAACGAATGGATAGATGCATGAAATAACGCCATACGTAAGTATGAGATAATGAGATAACAGACGGTTGTATGAGATAACGTTAAACATAATTATAAGATAATGTTTATGAGATAATAAAATATTTACGAGATAATGAGATAACATTGTTAAACATAATTATAAGATAATGTTTATGAGAGATAATAAAATATTTATGAGATAATGAGATAACATTATAAGTGTAAAAAAAATGAAAATATTTTTTTACTGTTTAAAAGGATATTTTGGTCATAAAGATATGCTGATAAAGTTTTCATTAAATCATCTTTTTGAGATTTTAGTTTATATCCCTACAAAAAAACTTCTTTTTTGTCTCATAAAGTTTTTTTTGTCATACTTAAAATAACATGGGAAATTACATAGTCGGTATATATAACCAACTTTGTCTTGTGTTATGCACGATCTATTCCCTCTTAGACGCAAGCCAATATTGGACTTTCACAATCTGGCGACATAGCTACAACCATCTAATGACACTCCCTTTTTCGTGGCAGCAAAGTTACTCGACGGCGTTGAAAGGACGAGGCTATTGACTAAACCAAACTAAAGATTATGCAATATGTGAAATACATGATCTGTTTACTTTGAATAAGTCATAGATCACTTGATCAAAACATGTGCCTATGCTTTTTTAATTCACGTCAAGAGTGAATTGTAACTAATAACACGATCTACGGTTTGATTTTTTGTGAAAAATCATATATAACGTGTCTATATATGCCCTCCAATTTAGTTGAGTCCAGTCACTATTTCCATCAGCTTCAAGAATACCAAAATGTTTTCTCGATTTTCTTGGCATATTTACGGTTGTCATTTTGTGGAAATACTGAATCATACTTGCGTTAGCAGATCAACAATTTAGACCACATTCTTTTGATAAGTAATTGTTAATGATTAAAGAAACTAATAAACGTGGTGATGTAATTATTCAAATGCTTTTCGTGCAATGGAATTATTTTGTTTTTCAACACATGTTTTCAAGTGACTAAAGAGGATGCTTTTTGCATTAATTTGCGGTTTAGATCGATGGAACAAAACATACATCCTCCTTTGCTTTTACTCAGGGCGACAGGAAATGGATACTAAAAGATGTATTTCCAATATATATATATAGATATATATTTATATACACACGCAAGCACCGACATAAAAAGGTTATATGCACTAGTCTAATTATCCTAACAAGATATTTCATTGGTCAATGCGTTTCTTAAGAAATTAGCCACAGGATATCGTGTTCTTCACGCCTTGGATGCCTAAATTTAAGAAGTTTGACACATTTCTTGACAATTTGAAGAGACCAATTATTCGAGTTTTCTTGGTTTATAAAAGATTAAAAATCTGTCGCTTAAGAAATAGTTGTCACGGGAGCTTGAGCAACAGGATGTGGTGCAGTGCTTTTAGCAATGGTTTAGGGTGATTTAAACAATGGATTTTTAATGTTTAACCATAAGTAATGCGGTGGATTTGAGTCCTCTTGTTTATTTATATACAAGTACTTTGTAGGAGTCATATAAAATTCTTGGAGTTGGAGGAAGTTTCCATGAAAGGTCATATGGAACTATACCACAACATCCGGGCGATGCTTAAAAGATTAGCACGTTCGTGACTGCTTGATAGTTACTTCCCTCGAGACATTGATATTTAAGCTCGACGATGACGGAGAAGGACAAATGAAGAAACAACGAATGATGAGGTAACCATCAACAAGTTGGGATCGGTTACTCATGGAAGCTTCCAGTGTTCGTAGTTCGTGCCAGCTTCTTCAACAAAATTTAGATATTTAAACCTGCAGAGACTAGGAAGCAGCCGGCGGTTGTTGAAAAGCCACTTCCCGTGCAATAGTGACAGATGCAACTTGCTGATCAGAAGGAATCAAGTGTTGTTATTCTAGAAAAGAAAAAGAAAACAGTTTGTTTCTTTCATTTCCCCATATGTAGGTCAAAATTTTTCTTGCGATGGTAAAAAGGATTGAAATTGTTATTCTAAATCCAAACCTGATATTCGACTGTGAGTCGACAATAAAAACATCGCCTTCGGATCTTAGGCAAACTGGTTGTGTCCAAATTCGATCAGTTACCTAGAATCTGGCAGGTTAACAGTAAGACTAAGGATTTGGAAACGTTACGGAAGTGAAACATCTAGATTTTCAAAAGTTGAAGTTTGGCTGGAGGCAGCAGGAAGGAGGGATGCTTTAACAAACGTCATCTTCCTCCCTCTCAGCCGCCTATGGCTGATGGCTTATCGCATGGGGAGTGTGACCAAGTACCCAAGCACTTTGCTTGCCTTCACGATCCCATTGCTTTCCCTCGAAGACGCTGGTCCCAACAATTTTAGAGTGAGAAGCACTAAATTTCAGGGAAGGAGGAAGAAGCAAAGCGGGAGTGGCCCTCCTCTGATGTCCACGGTTTCTGACTTTGACTGGTGCCAGAAGATCGTCCGGCCGGCCAATGGCCACTAGCGGCCCCGCCCTTTCCATCTTTAGTTAGAAAAGGCGACAGGAAGAGAAGGAAGGTGAAGCAACAGGAGGCAGACAGAGACGGCCACCCGTTCTCATGAAGAAGCACGTGCACGGCCCTGTGCTTATCTGCCGCCCAATATTGAAAGGGTAGATGGAGGTTCCATTTGCGTTTCCCGTTTTACATTTCACGCCACTGCCGATTCACAAAAACGTTCCAGGACTGCTCATCTAATATATTTAGAATTTGAGAACCCTGCATTTAATTTAAGATCCCTGATTCACTAGTATTTCTTTCTATCTTAAATCTGACCTTTTCGTCTGAAGTAAGATCATGAACCATGCATTTGGCTTTTAAAAGGCTGAACGGCTGGAGATGCTTCCGCGTACCTGCGTGGTAGAATTTGTCCAAGATTCTTTGTCTGCATCATTTGGTTCTTCGTTTGAAAGAAAGTTGATGTGATGACGGAAGATCAAGTGTCATTATCCAATGGGCGCCCGGCAGTCTTGATTCTTCTCGTAGCTTTTCAAGCTCGTTTACATCTGCATTTCCATTTTCTGGGAAAGTGCAACGGAGAGAAGGAGAGAGAGAGCCGACGAAATGGAAAATGAATAGAATGAGAGAAGTGACAAGCAGTCACAAAATTATCAAAACTTTGACAAACCTAGCTAGAACTAGAAGTACCAATCACGCCTACAGTAGCCTTACATTGGGATGTTCATCAGAACAAAACACCGTGTTAACCAACATTGTGAGATCAACTGAATCTCCTTAAAACTGTATTATATTAAGGGATGCATGATTACCCCCTTCTTTATGTTACCCTCAAATTGATCCCTTTGCTAGATATCATTAGGCCAATATCTATACTTACATACACTGGCTTTCGAGAAATTAAGACGATAGATCAATAAGAGCTCAATCCCATACACCTGTGGTTCGGGACGTCCCATTTATGACCTTTAAGTTGAACGCGGCCGAAAATCTAACTATCGTGGTACGTTTATTTGCGTAAAGTTTATGCGCTTTGTTAATATTGAGTAATATGAAAGGCGTCAATTGAAGTCTTTGATCACCATTTTTTCCTTCATCACATGCAAGTTGAAGATGCTGCGTCAATCAAGTCTCAACTCTGCCACTTACAAGTTGGTTAGGTTAATTCATTCGTTGTATATATTCTCCTCTTCAAACTCGTTGGCAGCATACCCCCTCTCAAAAAAGGAATAAGAGAAGCCAATTCATATATAAACTAATTGAACGACAGGAAAATGGAATCACAAATATCAACAGAAAAATAAATTAAACAATTTTTACGGAGGTTCCGAAAATAGTGCCTACATGATTTGTTACTTTTTCTCTTCTCCGTGATTTTCACGAGGGAGAGTTGTTCATTATATAGCATTCGTAACATGTGATCCATTTATTTTTTATCTGGTTTGGGTACAGGGTGGAAGGTGTTACCTCTATCTAAAATAGTGATGAGAGAAAGATTGGAATCCTATTTAAATAGCTGCACCAGTCTGATTTTGATTTTGGCTATCTTTTATCTTTATCTGCAACCATAATCACATGTTCATAAATGATTAAACTATCATATGTGTACTGTTTTCCCTTCCCTAACCGACCCTCATACATCTGCTGCTGCTTACAGTTCAGAATTACTAAACTGTTCGGACTTAGGTCGGATTTGATCATCATTCAAATAATAATTGGTCATTCGATCATTTCCGTCCTTCTTTGTTTTACTAATTACTGCCGTTTACTCAAAGCCCATCTAAGAGGATATGAATTGGTACTCAAAACTTTGATCGGGGTTTTGAAAAGTGATTTTAGAACCGGCTAGTAATAAGATTGGATAAGTTCGATCTGTCCACAATCATAGTTGAATGTTGGGGTGGAAGTTGGACTTGCTTCAAAATCAATGCAATTGACGTTAATAATATCTTGTTCTCTTAATTATCTGATCCGACTTCCCTGCCTGTTGTTGTTGATTCAAACTGCTGGTATTCATCAGTCCATGATATCGACAGAAAAATGGTGAAAGTTGCCAATTTTCTGCTTGCTTCCGTCTGATATATCAATTAACCACTTTTCCTTTCGTGTCTTTCTTAATGGTAAGAACCATGAAGCTCAAACCTTGAAAATACCATTTTGTTTATGCAACTAGTATTGGATGAAGGAAAAACTCGTCGGAGAGAAAGCGAAGGCAATGTTATATATACGTCGGACTCGTCGCGGTCAATCTCCGCAGTTGGTCATATATATTCTTTTCAGTACATTTGAACAATCACTGATGTTTTTTGTATTGTAATTGATGTTTAGACCTGAGATACATATACATATATATATATATATATATATATATATACTATATATACACACTATATGGAAGGAGTACTATTTAATTTGGGCACTTCTGATCTGAAGCATATTTAACAACAAGCCACCTACCTCACTCTCCAATGATAATCAGCAAGAAAGTAAAGCAACGTCCTTATGTGATCCTAAACAAGATTAAGACATGCAATGATAAGGGTTGATATATGTCACTTTCTGTGAGATGAGATCTAAAGAGGTTTGTTCAAGGGACATTACTTTCCTGACAGATGGACAGTCAGGTTCCACTTTGTTGGACGTCTTTTTCTTCCTCGAAATAACTTGGACGCTTTTCTGTCTTCTGCTATTCAAACAGATGCTAACTTTTGACATCCTTCGTTGGTGAAGTTGGAAGTGACGATCAGAGGTCATAAGCTATTTATCTCCAGACGCCGTCTCGCACCAAAAGTTTTGCTTGTAATATTATATCTCATCGATTATGTACAACGATCACCAGCTAAACTTTGCGGTGCTTCATTGAATGCATCGATCTACTTGAAACCCCACAGTTTTCAAGGAACTTGAGGTGGCAATACATTTAAGAGCAGCTAAGCTAACCCATAATCAATGACACTGAGGTTTGAACGTTTCCTTTCCGTTCTCTCCTTTCTTATAATGACCCCAAGTTTTCAATCCCGATAAATGCCAGTAATCCTCGGAAAGTTGGAAATGGTGGGAATTTGAGACCCTACCATGAGAAATTTCTGGTGATTGACATTTTTTTTCCGTTTACGTCTTTATATTTATCCACACTTCTGTCAACCTTGGAATTCAAACTAAAGTCGGTCATTTTCTTGGGGTCTCTCCTTCTGCTGCAATGTGTACACGTATAAGATGATCTCACAAAAGTGCCACAGTTTGAACACAGATAAAGTTGGTTATGCTTCTCTCCAACATGGCATGTTCAACAAGAACGGATGAGTTTACACGAACATGTGAACTCTCGTTTGAACCAGACTATAAATTCTTCGCTCTCTCATGTGCAATCTTTAAATGCTAATCATTTTGATCGTTTCAATTTTCTCCTTTGCTTCTTCTTATTTTCTTTTCTGGGTGGTGCAGGTATGTTTCAAACCCGTTTATGCTACCCTCTAGACTACTGTCACCACCAACTTGAAGATTCTCCCAAAGTTTTCATTAGTTTCTACACTGATGTGAACCCTAGGAAAGGTTGAGAAAATCTGATCAGTCAAATACGCATGTGCATGGGTCCTTCATCTACCTCCTCCTTGTTTTATTAGGTTCCTGAGTCAAGATGAGCATCGCACTCATGCGCACTTGCACGACGTGTGTAGGGTTCTAATTAAAGGGTTCTAAGGGACCAACATTTGCCGTATGAGTCACGAAATCTGCAGGGCCAGGAAATTCACAGAGGGAGTCAAGTGCATGTTAAAGGAGAATTTTTTTTAATTCTTGTATATTTTAAGAAGCAAATCAGACACGCCCATAAAAGCGTGCCTTAATTTCAATTTTATCACTACTGTTTTTCTCTTTTGCGCTTGCCCGTTTTGTCACTGCTAGGGATATGAATTCTTCTCAACTTGGCCATCACCATTCCATGTAGACCTGCGAGGACATTTTGATCTTTTCAAGTACCCAAATGCTCGATGTTTCGTTGTGTGTTTGGGCCGACCATAAGATCTGCTTTGCCTAGTTTGTACTGATCGTTCATTTTTTATGTTCTTAAATTTTCCTTTTTACACATTAAAGTAATGCATGCGACCCTTATTGAATACACTATGTGCATATCACAATTCACATTCAACTAATCACGGGATTATTGGATCTTATGGTTTTGAGGCATCACACACACACTCATAAACTATGTGTGTTGTTTTCTAATTATCATATGTATACAAGGTGCGTATATTATTGAGCAGCCATGCATTGTATCTAGGTATCCACGAATCTAGCTAGCTTCAGGAAGACCAACGTGATTTTTTTATTTTCATTTATGTATTTTAACTAACGTGTTGAAAAAATACGTGACTACACCATTCAGTTGGATTTCTGGAACTTTGTGTTGTGCATTCTAAATTCCCCGCGGAATGGAAGCGAAAGTCTCGCTTATTTTTTATTCGGGTGCACAACAGGTCAGGTCCGGCCAGCGCCAGACTGACTCATGAACTTTTAATAAGCCTTGACTGGCCGACTAATGACCTATAGCCGGGCTTGGCATCCAATCCCAGCTTGTCAATCGACTGAGCTTCATGGGTTTAAGCGCTTCTAATGGAGATAGCTAGACTAAGGATGTTGACCGGTCAGATTTGAATTGAATATACTTTTAACTACATCCTTTTTTGTGACACATATTCATATTTGAATACAAACAAAGGAAAATCATATCTGAATCCAAAATCTGATTTTACAATCCAAATCTGATCTGAACTCAATGTTTACATCTTTATGAGAATCTAATTTTTGAACTGAATCTGGCCGATTTTCAAAACATAAGAGCATTGGATATGGGATGTTTATTTAAAATTAAATCTAATCCAAATCCAAATTCAAATCCGATTGAATATTTATGTACATTTGGATATGTCATTTTTTAAATCCGAATTTGATCCTATTTCTTATTCAGATATTAAATTTTTTTTTTCCACATCTGTTTTTTTCGAAATGGTTCAGTCAAATGTCCAATTCAAATCGGACGTGCTGATATCCTCGCTGAGACTCAACAACTGGCCTACATATGGGCTGTCAAACTAATAAGTAGTTAAATGCATACGCAATCTATTTGCAAATCAGTATGCATTATGACAAACAAATTGTACACAGAGAATAAAGTTACTGATTTCCAAGTCTGTTCCAGTTGGTTTTCCATATCTCTAAAGTTAGCGCTACCAGTCAACATTTCTATTTTTTTTTTTCTAATAAAGCAAAATGCGTCAACCTTGAATCTCTTTTTTTTTTTTTTCACAATGATACGATAAGTTTTAACGAGAAAAAAAAGGAAATAAATGTATAGATGCTGACCTGCTTGGCTGCTGGAAACGTGGCCCAAGCATTCATTAGGTCTAAACCGTTGGCTTAAGCCAGCGTACAGGGTGCCAGACTTGTCATTAATTGGCCATTTGACCCCCTTGCCTGGCAGCTCATTAAGTATTTTGCTTCATCACAACTTTTTCTACCTTTAAAATCTTGAGCAAGTGATCAAGGGTTGCAGGATTGGCAGTTTTTTCATCGTAACAACGACTGGCAAAACTCTTGTTCTCTCTTAGTGCGCCAACACACTCACAGGACCTGGGTCGCTAAAGTTGAACAAAGAGAAAATAGAAAAAAACTTAGTCAAAGTAAGAGCGGAGTGAGCTAAACTATTTGCTACTTTAAGATTACTAGTAGGCGTGCAGACGATGTTCTCAATACCATAAGAATGAAGAATGAAGACTATGACTAAGAAGATGAGGAGTAAAGATTGAAGAGTATGTGCACAAAGAAAAGTCTAGGTCTTGTTTCCTCCAAAATTTGCAGTTGAACCGCAAAGCTAGCCAAAGTGCGTATTGAACCCTCCGGTGATTAAAAAAAAAAAGTTTGACGAATTCTATTTGCTCTCTAGCAAAAAGAAATTTAGACCGCAGCAGCGTAAGAAAAAAACCTGGAAAGCCTCTAAATCCAAGCTAGGCCTCCAAAGGCAGCGAGGACTACAAAAGAGGAACCCTGCTTCTGTTCTTCTCTTTTAATTTCTTCTAAACCTGCATCTCATTTTATCTAGTTAGATGGCTTAGGGGTCAGATTAAGGCCTGTAAGTGAAAATCTAGAGCAAAAGCGAGATTCATATTGTTTCATACCTTTAATTATGCGTTCGTACCTTCAATTATGCGTTCATGTCAATTGCGCTTTATATTATGCGCACGAATCCATGTTCAACTAAGCGTCAATAGTCAAGGTAGAGTTTGCAGCCCAACAAACCCAGCTGGTCCAAAGCACAAAGGCAAATACTAATTGGCTACTACACGGGTGTTTGTCTTAGAAATCTATTTTGGCTCTTAATGGCTTGCTATCACGTGTAGGTTCGGTTTGGAGTCTACAATTTACCATTTAAGTGAGCCCGATCGAACTCATTTAGTCGGACCTAGCATTTTTTTGCCTGAAAAATGAAAAGGGGAAGTAACAAAACCATTTGATGCATACGTGCCCCATGCTGCTGGATGGACACAAGATAAGATTAAAAATCTCTACTTAAAAAAAGTTGCCAAAAAAGCAATTGCACAGTTTATGATGTGGCAATGGTTTATGATATTTTTAACAATAGTCTATAGTCCTTTTAGTGATATATTTTTAATTCTTAGTAGTCTCGCAGAGGTGAATCCATCTACGTCAACGTTTTTCAATTATGATCATGAGTTAGCTGTCCACTACCGCTGCTACTTTGCAACTTTGAGTTATGTGAGTCCGTGTTTGAAAGAGTAGGGCCATTGTATTAGTTCATTCATTGTAAAAAGTATGAACTCATAGATACGTGGACAGAAATATATGGATCCCTAATTATATATAGCTTTATGTTGTTTTACAAACCAAATTCGAAAGTGGACATTATGGAGAAAAACAAACATTTGATCGTACACGATGTGATCGGCTTGAACCCACCATGTTTTTGATATGTTGGTGAGCAATATGAGAACAAATGTTTTATCTCCAACACTGCGTAGGGTGTCTTGTGACATCATCATCCATCGAACCGCGTTAAGCGAAATTTTTCTCAAACATTCTTGTTGCAACTTTAAAAAAGCGACAGAAAAAGTAACCATTTGATATGGGTGAATGGGAGAGCTTAAACTTGATGCGTACGTGCCCCATGCTGTTGGATGGACACAGGATAAAGTTAAAAATTTCTACTTAAAAAAAGTTGCTAAAAATGCAATTGCACTGTTTATGATGTGGTAATGGTTTATGGTATTTTTAACAATAGTCTATAGTGCTTTTAGTGATATATTTTTAATTCTTAGTAGTCTGGCAGAGGTGAATCCATCTACGTTAACGTTTTACATTTATGATCATGAGTTAGCTGTCTACTACCGCTGCCACTTTGCAACTTTGAGTTATGTGTGTCTACGTTTGAAAGAGTGGGGCCATTGGATTAGTTCATTAGTTATAAAAAAATATGGACTCATAGATATGTGGACAGAAATATATGGATCCCTAATTATATATAGCTTTATGTTGTTTTACAAACCAAATTCGAAAGTGGACATTATCGAGGAAAACAATCATTTGATCGTACACGATGCGAAACCAACCTGTTTTTGATATGTTGGTGAGGTATATGAGAACAAATGTTTTATCTCCAACACAGCGTAGGGTGTCTTGTGACATCGTCATCTATCGAACCACGTTAAGCGAAATTTTTCTCAAACATTCTTGTTGCTACTTTAAAGAAGCGACATAAAAAGTAAAAGATGTTCTGTTCCACTCGTTCAAATGTGTGGCTCATTAATGGAGGTCATGAATGATGTAGTACTTACCTACATAAATCATCCATAGTAAAAGCACGTCGATTTCAAGGTCGACGAAGTTCGTCGTTATTAGCATCACGTGAAAGCAAGAAAGCAACCATTATGTAATTTGCCTGCCGAAAGAGAAGGAAGACAAATAGCAGGAGATGAGTTAGAGGACCTCTTTCCAGTAAAATTCAATCTACAAAAGCGAGCCCAAAACGGGTCGTACGTGTGTTGTTAATGCCTCTCGCATCGATCCATATCGCCAACCAAGCTTGGAAATATTCACCTTTGAGTTGTTTTCTTCTGCTTGTGCTTCTTCCAATTAGTTCAATGTGGCTTCAGATATGGTCATTCAGCAAGCCACTGTAAATTTTTGAATCTATTGGATTGATCTGATTCGACACGAGAAATGAGCTGTATATGATGTTCACCACAAGCATGTGGATCTTTCCTTGTGATTATTTGAAAGATCTGCTAATGGATCCGTAGAATGGACGGAAAGATTCAACAACTTGTTTCAGTTGGCATGGATAATACCGCGAATTGGAAAGTATGAAAGTGAAACCATCTTGGGTAGGCTCCTGAGTTGTTGAAGGTCATCATCCATTTCTGCAAGGACCCAAACGTAGGTTTAGTCACAGCAGTTTGGGTCTACTGGGCAGTATGTTATCTTTTGATTTGGACCAAATTGTGATCCTTGCAGTTGGATGGAGGTTTGGGATAACAAAATCCACCTAGTTGCCTTCGTGCTTCATTTAATTTTCAAAGCAGAAACTCAAGTATATTTCTAGTTTTGTAATAAAAGGGGACCCCCATATGAAGATTTCCCTAGATATAATGTTTGGATGTGTCAACTATGGACAAAGCAAGTTTCTTGGTCTGACCATGAGAGAAGGGCGGTGTTACTTTCAGAAAGCATGAAGCTATTATTATCATTAATTTTTAACTTTGTCAAATCACCCGATGCATGCTCAGATAGTCAGATGTGACAACAAAACAATGGAAGGTCGATTTGTTGCCTCACTGCTTGACTGCTTGATTAAGCTAAAGTAGTGCTCAATAAAGCACAGCTTTTGGGTACCGACCAGGAAACAATTCATATGGATCACCGTCAATCAATACAGAACCACTTCTCCAGTCTGACGTCACCCATCATCCTAAATGACGCACAATTGAACGGCCGGTGGTGCACGACTTCCCCAAATTCAGTTTGATCGTTGAAACTCAATGCTGTTGAAATTACTCTATGAATTGAAACCATTTTCTAAGAAGATTCAGAATCAGCAGAATTCCAATCGAATCAGAAAATTTAAAAGATTGAAGTTGTAAGAGAATCAAAAAATAAAATGATAAGAAGTCTGATGAACTTGAGAGTTGCTAAAAATTGGCAAAATAGAACAAGCAATTACTTGTAAGGTTCAATTGATTAATTTTAACAAGAAAAACTACTTATCATATACAAATGGATGAGCAGGGTTTCCTATTGCCGGACAGAAGGCCGAAGCTTCCATCTAACACTTGCACGTTGATTGCGCTCCTTTTGCAACAGAGAGGGTTGATGCCATGGGAATTCGAAACGAGAACCAGCCACCTACTGGCCCTTGCCCCGACAGTTGAGTAAACTCTCTTGAACATTTAAAAAAAAACTAGTTTGTAAATAAGAGTAAGCTGAATCTACTCACATATACGTCGTCTTCTCACCGACTTGGTTCCAAGGAACGATTAAAATATCATTTGTTAAAACTGCATTATTTTCGTTCGGCCAATCAGATCAGGTAAACAATTTGAGAGCCGGCCGTCCATTGGACGGTTGGTAATTTTTGGTCCTTGTTTGGCCATGTGTTCTGCAGTGGGTGGAGGGTCCTCTAACTTGAGACTCGTCAACATCATGTATCATCTCAACTTATTCGCTTAGGACTCTACCGATGTAATGTAAATAAAGGATACAGATATGAAACTTGCGAGAGGTGTCTCCTGCCGCAGGGTTGAAACATAGTGTTGTGGAAGCTAACTAAGATGCAGTAGCTGGGGAGGGATTAATTGTGTCCATACCATCAGACAGCAAAATCTATATTGCCACCAAGGAAGACTTGAATGCTTTAGTGCATTTATGTTCAATCAAGTTTTCACAAATTGGAAATGGAAGTTCTTCACACAAATAGACAGACTGAATCTGCACCCAACAGTCCTTTTTTCATTTACTTAATTGGTAAGATGAAGATAGGTAGTCACCTTCCCGACCTCCTTCAACTTGAAGGCTTCAAACAGATCTGTTGAATTCGCCGTCTGCGGTCACTGCCATGCATCAATAAATCTGTGACGAACCTGTCTTGTCTCAAAATTAATCAGCTTACTGTGACAAAATTGAAGAGAATCTTTCAATTAAATAGCCACTGCCGTTGGATCTGATCATGTCCCAGAATGCTTGGAATTTCAGCCTGAGAAGGGGGCCCAAAGTATCTCTTGCATCCTGTAGAACTCAAACCTGTTATCTGACTTTGTAATTTTACCATCGCACCAACTGATGGGTCGCTGCAAAATCAATCAGTTCGTCACATATAATTGGACCCAATTATTTAGTGCTAGACTGGTCTGCACCAGTAGGAAGTATGATTGAAATCATGGAACATGAGGAGTGAATTCATGAACTCCTCAACTACTCCACCAATGGCACATGAAATGTGGCCTAGCACATTAACTCCTGTCTATCTATCTATTGTAGCCCTGATTGCGCAGTCAATTGGGCCTTAGAGCCCAAGGGAACAACACACATGTTGCATTTAAACGTTGGTGCTGAGTTGCAGAAGAAAGGAATGCAATTAGGTCGCACCGGATCCAACTACAGATCGTATGCTTATGTAGAACTTGAAGATTTCAGCTTTTGGCATTTGCAAAAATTTATGTAGAAACGCGAATTTCTGGTTGCAGACATCGGGGCAGAGCAAGCCAAGTTCCACAATTCATAACGCGTCTCATGACACGAAGCACGAACATGCTTGTTGGTGGATATTGTATTTCGTAACATAACATGGCACATAAATTTCAGAAGAAACTCTCAGGAGTTGGTTGTTCCCTTTCCATGTACCAGTGATGAACAATTGCCAAATTATACTTTCTTTGACTTGACCAGTATACAAACAAAAAACTATATGTTGGTGTTTATCTAATCTGTCGTTTAAATCATACAAAGAAATATATTGATAGCGACTGAAAGTAACCTAGCAAATCAGAAATAGTAAAAAGAACGGGGTTATGTTCCATACAACTCTCTGCATATACGGGATTTTGCCAACAAACAAATGGATAGATTTTCAATTCCTGATGTACACGATATCATCTTGCTGACAGCAAAATCTCTTGTTTTTCGTGGTTCCAAGCTAATGACCAAACTTGTCCTCTTCCTATGGCATAGTCATGTACCAGTGCTTGTATGGCTGACTAGAAGGCTTCAATGCGCATAAGATAAATTTGACCTCAAAATTGATGCCCAGTTAATTGCCAAATGGTTCTACTTTGGTTTTCGAGATCTGTCATTTTGTTGCTTGAAGTTGAACTTATTCAGACAAAAATATTCAAATTATTCTAGGTTCGATTCATTCACATCATTAGTTACGGAGACAATGTTGATGAAGAACATGAAAAGTGCCAAGTTGAAGAGCTAGGATAGAGTGTGGCCCCCCTTGCCACTCGGCTGCTGAATTGAACATAATTGTTGTTGTATTGTCCTTGTAAGACTTGGCAATGGATGCCCACTCCAGGCTTTCCTTCTCCAAGAGTTGTTTGTTAAAAAGAAAATTTTGGCGATCTTTGGTACCACTTTCAATTTCTTGCATGAAATAGCCAAAAAAAAAAAACCCACCCACAAAAGGAAGGCCGGTTGGCTGCTGGGGTGGGCCGTAGCTGTCCAGGAATTCTTCCATCTTTATGAACGTACTAATTTTTCTTTTGGCAAGTTAAAGTTGGGTGTACCATCTAGAATTAAAAGTAGGCATATAGAGTATTACTGGAGATGGAGTTACGTGCAGATAACCCAGTTTCGGTATTACTACAACTTTTATATTGCAAGGGTTTAGTGCTTTAATGTAAGGTATTACTACTGAGAGTTAATTTAGATTGATTTTTTCTGAAAAACTTCCACATAAACTATCAAAAAGAGGAAAAAAAAAACAGAACAACACTTATATTTTTCTCTTATGATCTTAAAAGAAGATGGAGTCAATGATCCTCGAACCTTCCTGTACCTCACCAGCTACCTGTGAGATGTGCAGTAAGCGTCGCCATTAATGAGCAGTGAAGCTCACACTAAGACTTATATATGCAGCCTTTAGTGTTGTTCTTATTGAATACGCGTATTCCAATGCTTTGGTGGATATTGGTAATTACCTAACTTTAATTTGATCTTCAGTTCTGATTGATCTATCAGGACTCTAGCACGAACATCGCTATCATAGTTGCATCCTTTTTTTTTATTCTCTTTTACTTAATCAAACTGATTTTGGAGGACCATTTTGCAATTACATTCATAAATTAATTATTAAAACTGTAAAAGCGGTCTCAAACTGAACCTTTTGTTTAAAACATTTCAGATTCTTTTTGTAAGAGCTTCTCCTTTATCCATCTTTCCACGTTCATTTCCCATAGTAAAACTTGTGTATGTAATTTAACTTCAACAGTGTTAAAATAGCGCAAAGTCCTTTCTTTTTAATTTGTACTAATCATCAAAAGAGGTGTAGGTTTCTAAGACTAATTAATATGATCCCTCTGACTCGGAAAAATATTTTATAGTTTACGAATATATTAATTAAACTATTTAAATTGACAAAATGGTAAATCCATTTAAATATTCTAGTTTAAATTTGGCCGCACCTACCGCTTGGCAATTTCAAGTGACCATCCCATCTGAGCCGTTGATCTCCTTATCTAACGCTCCAAGATCTGCAACACCACGTCGAACCGAACGTGAGTATGAAGAGCACCCTTTCATTCGTCGCACGCTTAGCGTGCGGTGGAGCAAGGACCGGGGGGCCACCAAAATCTACACAAGTAGGTAAGCACAAAAATCGAGGGAACTGATTCAGGTGGCCCACCAGAATAAAATAATCCACTTAACCTATAAAAACAAACATATTATTGCTTCATTTTTTTTTAAAGCTCCGAAACCTGTGCACCAGTGGCAGCCGGATACCTCACCGGACCTTTTTTCTCCGGCTATAAAATTGAGCCTAACCACTTTATTTATTTATATGTGGAGAGCATTAATTGGTAGTCATGGGTAGGATTTCAATAAGCCTGCCATTATGCAAATCATCTACTTTGAAGAATGAATGAGTACTTTATATTGTAGTTTTTTTTTAACTTTCTAAATGATCAGGGAAGGGAGGGAATTGAGGAAATTACCTCGGTCATGAGCTCTTCTTGGAGTAAAAGATTTTCCAGGATCTGCTTCTTTACTTTCAAGTAGACTCGGTTTTGTCCTCGTCACAATGGACAAGGATGTACGTTTCAAACAGATCATGTAATCGCTTTTAACTGAGTGGTGCCCAAAAAAATTACCACTATCAGACAACCGAGTCGCTTGTACGTAAAACATTTCCTTTAATAGGTCGTGTATTCGAGAACCGTCGCATCAAAAACTAAAAAAAAAAAAAAATTTGTTGGGCAACAAAGAATCCATACAACTGCAAGTAAGCTTGAAGAATCTGATGAAAAAATGTACACACAACCACCTTGGAAAAAAAATACTAATTGTATTAATGCTGATTAAGATTCAACAACATCCGAAAGTGTTTAAATCCACTAGTACAATATATGTTTGCGTAGTAAAGTATTTGGATACCCACTTCATGTTTGATTGCATGTCTCGATACAGCCCATATATTGGATTTTAAAAGTTTGGATAGGATTCAAAATCTGATTCGCCAACATTGGTCTACAGTACAGTAGGGAATATAATAAGATAAGTGATTATCCTAGCTACTTAGTTAACAAAAACATGTCCATACGACTTTCTCATGAAGTTTGTCTTAAGGCCGTCAAGTAGGCAAGGGGGTGCTTGATTATCTCAGATCTTAAATCTGAAGACCTGCACCTAAACTTTGTCTTTCTATCAAACTGCTGTCGTAAATTTAAGATCTTCATTCACTATGTCACCTAAACTTTGTCTTTCTATCAAACTGCTGCCGTAAATTTAAGATCTTCATTCACTATGTCTCAAATTCATGAATTTCAAATCAAAACGAAACGATTTTACATAAAATTTATGGATCTTAAGATGCATGAGCAGTTATGAGTTTATGATGACATTCATGTACAAAACTTTTATGGTGAAATTCATGGCAACCTGAAATCTGGGAATCTTAGATCGTCAGAGTTTTTAGATCCGAGGCAAGGGAAAACTGGTAATTAAGATTAGATTATGAAAGTCTAGATGTTAGCAGCTGGATCGTGTACTTTCTTTGGCATACGCTCGCAGATGTCGCTGACTCGGCCATGCCGGTAACCGGATCGGTGAATTATGGTTGAAACAGTAAATTCTCTGATTATCCAGAAATATCGGGATGATAAGACACACTCGCAAACAGAGAAGGGATATTCCACAATATTCGTCTGGCCAGATCTGTGGAAACGAAAAGAAACTAGGAGAGCCAAAGGAGCTCCTCCATACACGTGCGTGAGGATGTCTTAACCTACCTACGTCTCACGTAGAGGCACAAATGGCATCGGCATCTTTTCTCGGCATCTCCGCTCATCCGATTCCCAGCATCTTCCGTCCGATCCCATCACGTCGAAATCCGACGGCCGATACTTTCTCCCCTTCCTCATAAAAACCAAATCACCCCCATTCAACCACTTCACAACTCAACCCTAGGCGCAAGCCCTCTCTCTCTCTCTTTGTCTCTTCCCCACCCCTACCTCTCTTTCTGTTGATCAAGCCATGGATCCTCTGAGCTCTTCTCTAGAGACCCTCGTCCTGAGCTACAGAGGCATCGCCTCCTTAAGCACTGTGAGTCACCTCTGGACATGGGTCGCCATCCTAACCGCGGCAATTAGCCTCTGGAGGATCAAGGCCGTATCCGGGGCCGCCCCTTCTCGGGGGGAAAATGAATCTCTCCAGAAAGCAACGTCGCCGGAAAACCCCGATGGAGGGAAGCACCATCCCCAATCCGCTCATCTTCAAACCCCTCCATCCCCCGTACCTGTTCGCTCTGGTACAGCGTCGGTCTCCCCGTCTTCCGAGTCGAACTGCGGGAGTCTTGATTTCTGCATGAACGGAGACTGCAGGGAGGCAGGACGGGACCCACCTACGAGTATGGCGAGGAATCCGTCCGGTCTGTTTTTCCGGAGGTGGGAGGGCGATTCGGAATACGTATCGGAAATGGGGAGGGTCGGATGCACTCTCTGCGAGGAGGGTAGGGGGAAGTTCGATGTCTATTTTGACGGCGACGGACATGATATTGGTGGCGATGGATGCTTTGGAGCTGTCGAAGGGTTCGGCTTCTGCGGGTTGGGAAATTGCGTTGACGCAGATAACTGCGCTGTCGCCTGCGGTTTCGCGCCGTTGGTTGGGAGGGAGGCCGAGTGGCCGTGGTACCATAACCTGGACCTGACGGTGCTTAACGGCAACGTCGTCAGATTGTGGGACGACGTTTCTGGCCGGAAGCCGCCAGTCGACTGGGCTTCCGGGCAAGTTTTTTCACTATTTTAGATAGGCTACTTTTGTACATAATTTATATGCCTCCGCACCTTACTACTATGTTCCGATATCGTGCCGGAAAATGACGGATTCTGGCTACTCGGACTTCATGCATGGATTCCGGCTACTCGGACTTCATCCATTTTGTACAAGCTTGTCAATTAGGAATTGATCTCCCTTTTTAACTGCGCCCCACCCAGCAAACTTCTCTCTCTCTTTCTAGCCCGGACTCTGAAGGCCTTCTGCCGTATTCACATGCAGCCTATCTCAGTAGGCCAGGATATTAATGCGCAAAAATAATCCAGAGGCTTTGTAGTTTCATCGTTCAGGAAACTTACGAACGCAACCAAACGTCTTCGTTCTTGCTTTTCTTCTTTTGGTCGCTGCTGACGCGAATATTGTGATGCGAAGGCTACTCAGATCAGATCAGATGCTGCCCTGATACCTTGTCGATTTATGAAGAAGGTGGCCATCTTGATTTTCTTCATGGTATTGGCTACAGAGGGCCCCACCAGATCGTCGGTCCTTTGGCCGCCCATGGGCTCAATGGTTTTGACGCATGTGGGGACCACCTTTCAGTAGGCTGTGGCTAATGGCTATGGCTATGGCTATGGCTCTCTCTCTCTCTCTGTGGTCCAAATCACCGTCTGGCCCCGCCTCCAGGAGCGCCACAGGTAATCCGTGACCGAGGACGGCCGGAAGGATCCGATGAGTGGGCCCGTCAAGGGTCCCAGAAGGTCTTGGTTCTCAAGGCGTTCACCGTATAAGCAGCTGAGCCAGAAATTTAAATGAAAAATATCTCAACAAAATATGTTTTAAATATAAAATGTTCATTTCCGACTTTTATATATGTGTGCGTGTGCAAAACTGATCGGGTTTTGCCCAACTAGATCTGTGCGTCTGACACCAGATTAGGTCCAAAAAAGCCCAACTCAATCGAATTAATTTACAATTTATAAAGATGCTTGTATTCTTTTAGCCCAATGGGGATTTAATTTGTTTAAATGAGGCATAAAACGACCACTATCGAATTGGAACCATGTTACTGAATTGGAACATTATTACTTGTCCGTATGTCATATGGGTCGGACGAGAAGGACATAGATTCACTTGAAACATTGTACTTTAGTTTGGGATGTGTACAATTATATATGCATATGTATCATATACGAAAATTAAATGGTGATTCTGACTATCAATTGTCTAGTCAATTGTCACCCACCTTATTCATGAGTGTGTAGTTCATTGATAGACGATCGAGAGAAAAATAAATATAAATAGGTGTGAACGAATACTACATAATGAAAATGTTTATCACTTTTTTCTCTTTGTTTTTCACTTAAATGTTTATTACTAAGGATCAGACGAAAGCTCATGAGTGAGATGGGGATTTTAGATTTTATATGTATATATAACACAATCACGTCATCATACTTGAGATAATATATGTCAAAATTTAGGAAACACAATGGCACATAATCTCTAGTTCTCTTAGAAAATTCTGGATTAGTTAGGAAAAGACTACTAGGGTGAGCCTTAGCTGATCTAGTACTTCAGTTTTAAATATTAACATACGTAATGTATAGATTCAGATCAACTAAATGCAAACGGAATCAGATTCTCTGCCCCAAGAAAAAAAAAATCCCTCAGCCCCAAACATGTATGAGAAACACCACTGTATGAACAATTCAAGTTCGAGTAATGAATTGAAGCGAGTCGTGGATTAATCTTGTTTAAGCTCGTGTAATCAGGATGGAAAATTCCACATGTGTGTAATGTAAGCTTATTGGTTATATTTCCAGTGCTCTTGTCCGCGTCTTTCATGTATTAGAAAAACGAAAAGAAACAATTTGAGGTCGGGTTGAGGAGACCATGTTTAACCTGACCATCTTAATCTTCGGTACCGACTAAACTCACATCTCTTCCAATTCTTTTTCCCCCAAAGAAGAGGACTCAAAGAGGCAGCATACCGTCGACCTTTCATATTAAGGAATGTGATGGCATGATTCTCCTCTTCCCAACTATAGGATGTGGCGAAACTTTTGTGGTGCCATGGCAGATTCCGCACTCACTTTCTCCACCTCAATCGGCCTGCCACCATGCAGTCCGTTGTTTGAAAGAAAACCACCATTGATGCGAAAATGACAGACGATACGTTGCGGCCAATGTCGTTGTTTTCCGGAGTGGCCCCGTCGTAGTAGCCAGTGACAATCTCATCCATTGGAACCGTATTCCAGAGTGGGATGAACGGCAGTCAGGGCATCTCGTCAATTGTTTGCAGGAAGGAATTGCAATGTCATTGTCACCTTTACATTTTGAAGAGTTCCTTTTATGAATTTGTCAACAAACAACTTTGTCTCGTCTGGTCGAATTTGGTAATCCTTCTGGTGGCTAGCTAGGGGCCCTTTAGACGACATATTTGCTCAAAACTATAACTAAGTGTTCTTATTCGAATGATGGTAAATTAGCTTTCGAATTCGACAATAAGAAGGATAAAGCACTTTCTCTTTCAAAGCTGCTTTTTTCTTTTGGGGGGTCCTCCATTCTTGATTTTGATAAAGTAAGACAGATTTTCCACTTCCATTTGAAACTCAATTTTTCCCATTTCAAGTTCCTGAAAAACTTAAGCAGTCCACCGAGATCAGGTTACCATTTGCAATGAGGTTAACTAATCTTTTGATGATTTTTCCACTGTACAATAAAAATCGATCAAGAAAATCATAAAACATATGAGCGAAGAATGGTTGTACCGTCAGTGGGATGATCAGGAGATTGAGATGGAGTTCCTGTGAAGGGTTCTAACGCCTTGGAGGGTTCAGTTTCGGGGGCCAGTTGCACGCCCTTCATCTGCTTAGATGAACGGCACTCGACTACCGTTAACTAATACCTATCCCACTTTACATGCATGAACCACTTAGTTCAGGAAAATTATTGTCGATGATCCGACTCCTTTTAGGCACCAACAGTGACAATATTTGCCTGATCTATGGTAAAACTTTTTCTTCTTTTTTCAACAAAAAAAAAAAACTCTTTTACATAGGTGTGTATTTCTATGTGTTTTGGCATCTATGTGGCGTTAGAGATGCCAGGTGCCTAAAATTTTAATATTAATATCCTTTAAGCAATGAAGCAAGTGGAAAGGAATACATAAAGGTGGGGGGCCTACCCCGGAAAACGTTTATCGGAATGACGTAAGTGCAGGGCATAACCTTATCACTTTCACCATGAATCAAACGCCAAAGTTTGGTGATATCATGACTACGTAAACGCAGATATCATCACTCATGGGATGTCAAGAGATGATGATCCAACTCATCATGCATGCACATATATGTGTATATAATAAATCCAATTGAACAGACGTTTCAAAGTAGCGGTGTCAACTTGCAAAAGCCAAACCTTCTTTTACAACTGAAAATTTGCAATAGTTCCCTTATTCGCTGAATCTTCGCCATTGTTATTATGATATATATTGTATCTTCTTGTATCCCCGAGTATATGCTTTGAAGCTGTAGGGTCCCGGGGAAGAGGCGGCGCAGCGTGTCCTGGCGCCCCCGCTACTAGGTGGGAGAAAGAGGAAGCCTGATATGACCAAGTCCAAGGGTGTGTAAATGTCCAAGAAATTGGTTTTGTGAAAAAAATGGTTTTTTAATCATATTTTAAATATTAGTTTCTGTGTTTAGATGACACTTAAAGACTTTTTTTTTTTTTGTGAATTGCCTGGGGAAATCAAGTTATTCAATCCCTTTTAAAAATGCAGATTTTTTTTTCAAAAAATGGTTCGATGCAGCAGAACTTGGTTTTAGCAACTCCACGAACGTTCAATGTGAACGTTTGTGGGAGTCGGTCTTTTGTGTAACGTATAAACTATAAACATCCGCAGTTCCCCGAAAATCCCCTGGCCATTCAAACCCACTTCTTTATTGGCGACAACACCACTGCTCATGCAGCCGGTGGGACCTACCCTACATATTTTAATCAACTGGCAGACGCGGAACAACTCTGTTTTGTTCATGAAAAACACTTTCATATGTTCGTTTCATGTCTTCTATGTGTTCCACCTCTGCAAGGGCAATGCAACGAACAGGACATTGTCCTGAAGCGAGTTTCTCTTCCAACAATCAAAAATATATAGCTTCTGGTATGGTGAAGTGGAGAGTAGCTGACATGGAAAAAGACAAGCAAAATATAAAACTTATCAAAGAAAAACTATCTGACCGTAGACTTAATCCGCACCATTTTTCAGTCTTAAATTGGCGACAGAGCCGTCCTTAAGATTATACAGACAGAAGTGGCCCTAGTCAGTACATGTCCTGGGCGTCTCAAACTGGATCAGATCTACGGTCATCAAAACCCAGCCTAAAGTTATTCAGGAAACGAAAAGGACAAATTCTAAAATTACTGAATCGAATACATGAATATTATAAGTACACGAATGAATAGAAGCCATATTAGAATAGGAAACTTGTATTCCTAAAAGACCCAGGGGCCAGGAATGTCCCCAGATCAGTCCTTGTTCCCTGCGCACCAAAAATTGTTTCGAGGTACAACTCTCCCCCTGCGCAGGAAAAACTGTTTCGAGGTACTACTCTCCAAGAAAATTGAGGAGCAAAAATGGTTAAGACATGGTTCTGATCTCCTTTTGTTTTTGCCTGAACCTATCTGACGGAATAAAAACTACTACATATTTCGTATGCTTACACAACCAAATATATCTCATGGAAAGAAGTTCAGACCATGTATATCACCACCCAAAAAGAGGCAAAAGCTGTTCAATACGTGCACATTCACGTATATCACCATCAAAAAGAGGCAAAAGCTGTTGAATACGTGCACATAAACATCACATACGCAGATGGAAAAAGAACCATGCTAAATACAACTACATTGCTGGATGATCTGATGAACGCTTTAAGTCCATTTCTACTTGATGAATGGTCCATTGCAGGCCTTCTAACTTCTGTTTATGATACAGTAAAGTCAGCTGAAAGAAAAGACACTTGACGAAGGTCAGAAGAAAGGTGAAGGAAAGCTTGCCTTTACAATGTCATGGTATTGCCTTGCGATTGTATCAAAATGAGGGTCGACACCTTGATATTCACGAAGTCTTGTCACCTGATGTATGTAGCAGTCAGTCGTTTGACCAAAAAAGAGGATAATTCACAATCAACATTAAAAGCCAAGTCATTTTTGCTTGATTTTAAGCATTTTATGCACTTTGCCGCATATTGCTCTTATATTTCTCAATAGGCCAAACTAGTCCAATATATGCAAGGCATAATAAATACACTTTGTTCCACAATAGCTACAAAAGAACAAAGCATGAAGTAGCTAAAGCATCTAAAAGCAGTTGAGCCCATAATTGATTTTCTTTATGGGCCAGTGACGGACTTCTGCTGCAAAACTGACGAATGTAGGATTTGCATCCAATAACCTACCTATCTTTAATAGCCTACGCCAACACAAGGAACATTGTTGACTGACCAAGATACGTGCAAATATGAGATCCAGGTATCTTTGGACAATCAGAACTGATTACTGTTCAGACACATGAACATTCCGGCTACCTCAAAACAAGAGAAGAAGATTCACCTTCATCAGCTATTAGGCTGGGAATAAGACCATTCTGAGGTTTGCATAAGCCTACAGCAAGTTTAGAAGCGAAATAAAAATGCCTAGGTTTTAAGGATTGAGACGTCTACCTAACTCCTGCCAGAATCTCATCAAATACAGACAAGTTTCCTTTCATCACAAACCAAATTTTGCCTAAATAAGTTCATCCCACTGCATTAAGGTGAGATGGACTTGGCTTGAGAAATAGAATTGGCTTGCAGTATTTGAAGATGATGGTTCTGAGTCACAGCCAGTTCTATCAAATTTTCTATGTAAGGGAATGGAACAGAGCAAGTATGCTTAAAGGTAAGGACATAACAAAATTTGACATATCCCATCCAAAGCTTGGAAGAGCATTTAATACAACAGAAGCTTCATCAAACCATAACTTCCATACCGCTTTGTTGTATGCTGTGGAAGCTTCCTCTGTAGCTTCAAGAAGATACTGTCTGTAGACCAGGACAGTAAATAGATTAGGACAAGCCAAAACAAAGCCAGAACAACCAAACATTAGGAACTAAATGCACCTAATCTTGTGGAGAGCTGGTATTGAATCTTGGGTGTATGTATCACGCAAGACAAGATTCTCCAGGACCCTAAGGAAGGAGAATCACATGTTAGACAAAAAGTACTAAAATAACAGCTAAAGGTAGAAACATAAACAGCACAAATAGAAACCAGTTAATCAAATTTTAGCGATAAAATTTATAAACCTTGTGCAAGCAGGAATGCAGAATAAATTAGAACGATGAAAAAAGGAGAAATTGCCTATTAGAAAAAGATAAATAAACAGAAAAAGCAACTAAAGATGTCATGACAAGAAACAAGATAGTAGGAATAGAAGCAGTTAATCAAAGCTTAGGCACCAGAATTTCTAGGCATCACATTAGTGCAAGGAGGAATGCAGAATCATTAATGCCAACAAAAGAAGGTATTTCTTATCAAGAATGTAATAACCTTCATGTTTCAATAGGTTCCACTTGATTGTAGAACCAAAATGGAAGAATCAACATCTCAATTCCCACTGGGAAAATTGCACATGCAAATCAAACAGGTAAGAGAATAACCAGGGGAACGGTGTGCGTCACACACACCACCATAAATATCGTTATTGGGCTTTCATCAAGGAGATTTTTTTGGATATTTTTTGGTAAAGTTGTTTTTCTCAGGCAAATCTCAGGAAAAGAAAAAAAAAATCTAAAAATTAGGTAAAAACAAAATAAATAAGAAACTAATAAGAAGACATTAAGAGAACTAGATAAAATGATAAAAAATTGTATTAATGATCATGAAAATGGTGATAAGTAACTCCATTTAAGTTTAGATTTGAATTCATGAGGATATTGGCCTAAAAAATAAGAAATATGAAAAAAAGGAAAAAAACACAATAAATTTATTGTACTTTTTTTTTTTACAAAAATGGCATTTAAGCTTTTTTTATTTTTATTGTTAATATCAAAATAATTTTTGAAAATATTGCAATATCTGCACTAATGGTTCCACATGACCTGATTGGGCCACAAGAGTGTTCTGCCAAATAGACAAACAGGAAAACGTTAAACTCCCAATAAGCCTCCTTGGTCCTCACTAAAAGCAAAAATGTGTGTGAACGTAAGTCACATGAGTACCTCAATAAGGTCCACGTACCCTTTCACCATACCCGTACTCAAAATGGGTACTTGGACACACTTGGGTACTTTGTAAATGAAAACCAATCCAAACTGCTTAATTTTACATGATTTGATTTTTCAACTCAGTCTTCATTATGTTTTTAGAGTTATTGTTCATTAACATGTAATGTTTTTTTTATTTAAAATCACTTGTTCATGTAAATGTTGCTTCATTTTGATTTCTTTTATATTACTTTGTGTATATAAATATATATTCTTGTCGTACCCTGTACCAACGTTTTCTAAAGTTGTTGTGTTTGTACCCATATGTTCGTACCTGTACCTAAACCACACTCGTACCCATGTGACTTAGAGGTGAACCAATGAACCAAACCCCATCAAACCTCCAAGGCAATGGATAGACACCAAGCGCTGACGTAGGTGCTCCTGTGCAACAGTGACCAGTCATAGAAAACAATCTGGTGGCTGCAGAACCTGTGAGGTTTCCTGATCCACCAACCTCCTAGATCTCCTGCAACAATATGATTGTTGATGTATCAACGTGGTAGAGTTGATGCCTTCTGGCTTCTGGCAGAAAGAACTATGGTGGAGGCAGAAAGTCTCAAGAAGCTGACTGCTGGTGACAATGAAGAGGATGAGATGGACAGGCACACTAACACAGACAGTGATGGCGATCAACAAATGGAGATTAAAATGGAGAAAGCCAAGGAGGTCCACACTAAAACATGTGATATTGAATAGAGGCATGGCTTTGGGCACACTAGGAACTTGAGATGGGTCTGCATCTTTCCTCTCTATGTGTGTCTTATTACATAGCATGCTGAACAAGGTGTTCTAATGCCCACCATTCTGCAATTAAACATCACCACAGTTTCCTAACAAACAATTTAGAGGTCATGTTTCAATAAAAAAAGGATGACCTTGCACAGAGCTTACCTAAAATGAACTCAATGTTAAAATAAGAGCACAGATCAATGATGATTTGGATATTCTAATAGAACTGGTGCTACAATACGTTCCAAATTGAGTATGAATTTAAGCAGCATGCTATAAAGAAAGAACAAACCTCAATTTAGCATTCATTGTCTCACATCTCTTGCAAAGCCACGTCTTCTTCAACTCATCCTAGAAAAATAATGAAATATGAGAATAGGCAATAAGTGACATCTATCAGGTACAGAAGCAGAAAGATTGCCTCTACCCAATCAATAGAATACTTATAACAAACCACTATATTTCACCATCTATTACTTCAGACATTTCTCAAAGTTACAGTCCAGTAGGTTACAGTCACAACTGGGGGAAAAAGTTACATATTGGTGTTGCTGCTGCAGTTTCAAATCTTTGACAAGCCGAATGAGCACCCCCAATATTTGCTCTAGGACCTGCAAAGAAAAAAACAAACAAGACAGCCAGCAGCATGGTGTCAAAACCAGAGGTACTTGCAATCATCGAAAAAGGAAATATGATAAATTATTTGAAGAGTCCAATTACATTATAATATTCAGCAAATTTTCTATCTGCAGAATACAGGTCATCACGCAAAGCTGCCTCTTCCCTTTCAATCTCTTCAATGATGAACTTTACCCTATATATGAACAAAAATAAGGTTATCAAGTAAATAACTTTTCCAACCTTAAAACTATAATACAAGCCCAACCCAAATAAATGCACTAGAGTGGAATAGCCATTTATGTATTCAAAACAAAGAATCTTCAGGATAACACTGAATTTTTATCCATAACTAGGCAAAAGCTTCATTCTTGAACAAAACAGAATGGCTTGGTAACAAGTTAAGCCAAGTAATGATTGGTTAAGAAGAAAACACAAATAAATAACATATTCAATACCAGGGCAGAAGGATATCCATAAAATGACTCAAAAGATAAAATAATACAAAAAACAAAGACAGGATGCAAAAAAAAACCTTTCAGGCAGTCGAGAACTCTGAAACTGACTAACAACTGCACAATCTGCATCAAGGAACAAATACATCATTTGACAACACTCGAATAGTTTATGAACCACATTCAAGACTTAACTTACTGAGAAATACCAATTTCCTCCATAGCAAAAGCATCTGAAACTTTATCACATTTGCTATTAAGGCGGGCCTCCATTTCTTGAGCCAATAACATTTGGTGCTCTGCAGTATCCTGTAAGAAGTGTTAGCAGCATAAGAAATTTACAGTGTTTACCCGAACCAATTATAAAGCTCAAATGAAATCAAATAATGTGGCATCATATTGGTTTGTTGAAGTGCGAGGACAAGCCCCTGTGTCACATGGTTGCAGGGTGCCGCACTTCTCAGGATGACTTTGAGGAGCAGTATATATATGTCTGTGTGTGTGGTAAAAAGTTAAAAGTTAAGAAAATTCTTTTATTTACTGTAAAACAAATCTCCTACTGTAATAAAAGAGAAGTATTAAGTATGAAGGAAAAAACTAAAAAGAAACTTAAAAAAACTTAGTCATTTTTTGGTAATGACAATAAAAGAGATGTTTGAAAAAAATCTATAGAAACCCTAAGTCCCTAAACGAGCCATGTGTGTATCAAATCCTGAAGGTATTTTCCCCTCCTCTTCTACGTCCTTTCCCCTTCTCATCCTTCTTCCTCATCCCCCTCTTCCTCTCTCCAGCTTCCTTTTTCTTCCTTTTTTAGGGGATGAAGGCTGCCACACCCAAGCAGCACCTGCACCAGCTTCACATTAATGTGGGTGCGGCACGCAAAATGCCATGTCTATGTATTATAGGCAAGTCCTTTCCAAGCCCTATATAGCTCAATTGAAATGTGCTAATAAATGACAAGCACATAAGGAGAAACCAAATGATTAATACCATTCCGCAGCTGTTATCTAAATAATGCATTTTCTTAGCTTTCCTTCTGCAGGAATCTCATCATATTCCTCTAATTTAATTTAAAGCAATAACCAAGCTGTCGAAAATGTCAAGAAAATCCTTTTCTGTGGAACAACTTTCTCATGCTATGCAATTTGAAGTTACATTAATAAAGACATGTCAGAAAAGGAACATTCAAATTCGGCTGAACTTCTATGATCACATCCAAGAGAAAAAAAGATGCAAGACATTAGATGAGGCAGAAAAGTCGAGGGACAATTTTGACAGATCATGGTGTCTTGCATCTCTCTGCTATATGACAAAGTTATCTTTTCCAAATCTTTTGTTATTTACAGGCCATAATCATGCAACCATAAGCATGTGCACCAATCATCAATTTTATTAGGAAATTGCTTATGCTCTCAAGCCGAGCCACCTATTAACTTTTTGTATATTACTCATAAAGCAATATTGTCTACCAAGTAAACGAAAGTTGATATGAGTGATAATGCAAGGAGTATGAAGCATACCACAGGATCATTATGCAGATTAAGCTGACATTGTTGCAAATAACTCGGGGTAATTCCCAGAAATCGATTTGGAATACCACCAATTGTGTCTTCAATGTTGTCTGAGGCACTAAGAGGAAGGGTCGTAGAAGCAGCCCCAGAGGAGCTAGTGTTTGCAAGAGTATTTGTCGAACTCGAGCTGGTATCTAGAGAATTCCTAGATGTTATAATGCATTTCTCAATCTCCTCTTTGCAAACTTGTCCATCTTTGGACAATAGAGGAAGTCGAAGCCGTTGGGATGCCTCAGCAACAAGAAGACGATGTTCAAGAGTCTCATAAACCTTCAAAAAGAAACCAAGAAAATAGTTTAGTTAGTAAATGCAAAGGTTTTGCCAAGGTCCAATATAACAACAGATGCCCATGTTCTATCCAGCCTATGAGAACGAATAGCCCAATTGACTTGAGCAACAAAGGATATAGATATGTATTCCTTGCATTTGAATAGCATTGACAGTTTGACACCATAAAGATAACAATCAGTATTATTTAGTGAATCCAATGTTCAAATGGTAGCAGAAAGAAAGGTAATAAGCACATGAAACTTGAACATTCACATAATACTTCCATGCTATGCTGAAATAAGTAACCAATTTAACCCAAATTGTAATGGATGACGAAGGAGAATTCAGTAGAATGTGGTTGATTAAGATCCAAAGTGCAGCATAAGATGGCGCTACAGTGATATAAACAGTTTGAATGTCGATCTCAAAAGCACTGACTTATAAGTTACACATTGGTGAGCAAAGGCAAAGCTTTACAAGCTGGCACCACAATATTGTCACAGAATCTGCACTAATAATGCTGCAAAACAGAAACAAGCCCCTCCATACCACCAATAGAACTAGACAAGCATGATAAGGTGAAGACAACGATGATCACTAACAATTTCTTCATGGTAGCAAACATGATAGCTGAATTAAGTACCACCATCATACAATCCCATTGAAGGCTCAGTAAAGTTTACGTGCTTATCATAGTTGTGGTTGTGATCAATGCCAACATTCAGTATTCCAATAATCGTATGATAGTGCCCATGATAAACTCTCTTGATGATTAAAAATTGACTAAACCTGAGGGGAGGCCT
This sequence comes from Nymphaea colorata, assembly GCF_008831285.2. Classification (NCBI taxonomy): domain Eukaryota; kingdom Viridiplantae; phylum Streptophyta; class Magnoliopsida; order Nymphaeales; family Nymphaeaceae; genus Nymphaea; species Nymphaea colorata. The sequence continues at coordinate 13,780,081 of NC_045148.1, read as the reverse complement.
TCAACCCCAGCTGAAAGTAGAGACCCTGGACGTCTCTAATCCCCCCGAGACTAGCAACAGCCACTGCCTGCTGATATTCCTCCACCATGGCAATTGCCTCGCAGTAGACCGCCTGCAAAGAAGGAAACGCAACCCATCAGAAACCCCGCAAACAAATCGAAAAAGCCAAAAAAAAACAACTGAATGAAACTCCAAAAGAATCAGAATCAATACTCCAAAGGAAGAAAACACAAGGATAAACAGAGGTTTTCCCAAGTACCATGGCTTCCAAGTACCGCAATCTCTCCCTTGACATCTCCTCTCTCGCCTGTGATGCAATAGATTCCACGACAACAAAAGAAAATTGTTCAGGTGAGAAAAAGGAGGAAAAACTGAAACAACAATGGTAGTGATGGTGGTGACAATTTCATGTACCAATTGTAGGTCATAGTAGGCGGATCTGGAGACGAGAGAACCATCTGGGGCAAGGCAATGGCGATCCAATTGTTCAATGAGTTGTACAATATCGGGCGGGAGGCTCTGTCCTGCGCTCACCTTTGCCATTTTCCTCTTTCTTTTGCACGAGAGGGAGAGGGGCGGGGGGACGCTTTGAATTCTTTTATGGGTAAGAAGTTCCCTTTCAGGAGAACGTGCAAACTGCAAAATATAGCCGATATTTTAGAAATGTCCCTAACTTCACCGAGTAATTAATGCAACAAAAGCAGTTGGGATGATTTTCTCTATTTCTTGATAAGCAAGTAGGGCCTCCGTTCACTCAAACGTTCCCATACTCTCTTATCAAAATAGTGTCGCAAACAATATAAGAAGCAAAAGCCGTGAGCCTCACCAAGGTGATTTGAGATCCTTGGATCTAAGATCCTAGGATTTCAGATCAGGGAGTTTTGAACTTCCTTGTTTGTTAGCAAAGGAATTACACATGAGCATCTTAAATCCCTTGTTTGTTACAAGTTTAGAACTAAGGATATTAGGTGCACAATTTCCTACAAATTGGCAAAAGAACTAATATGAAAATGTTTTACAACAACAAATATAAATTAAAGTAAAATTCTTTAGTAAATATGAAATTTTTTTACACGAACAAGCATAAATTAAACTTCCTTAATAAAGATGAATATATTTTACAACAATAAACCTTCATAAAATAAAAGTTCTAGCTTTATTATGACCAACCATCTCAAAGTTTTTTGATTTATCAGCTTTGGATGATTTTGGTCCATATGTGCATCATAAAAAAAAAACAGACACACACACAAAAGAATAAATGAAAGAAGCCAATTGCCATTCTGAAAGCATTGTAAGAGAAAATTTATATCAACAATTTTTAGTTGTGAAGGTAATTGGCTTCTTTCATTTATTCTTTTGTGTGTGCATTCTGCAATCGAGCGGTGGCATTGGGTGTGCATTCTGCAATCGAGCGGTGGCAGCCGGCAGGTCAGGTGGGCCGTGGCTCCGTGGGCTGCAACTGGAGGGAGATCAGGGAGGGCGCGATATCGGGCCAAGCTGAAGGCGCGGGGTCGGGTCAAACTAAAATTTTTAAATATAATGTTTTATTTTGAGTTGGCTGGGGGTGGGGCCATGGCCCCCTGCATGTGAAGTACTCCTTTCACGGTTCACAATAGTTACGTTTGTCCACCTTCAACTTGGATCAGATCGTGAGAAAATCAAACCTGTTTTGTTTCAAATCTGGAGTTGCTATGGTTTCGAAAATAAAGGTGCAAATTATTGGCAAAAGACCGGAAATCTTTGTCCAAATCTACAGCCATGATATTTCAAGTTTTTAGGCCCAAAGATATCAAATCGCATGCAAACACCGAAATGACGACCGCTCAAGTACAAAAATACTTGCACCTACAAACATATGCTTGCACCAAGCAAACATGCAAATAGGATTTTGTATGACAGCTAAGGTCCACGTCCGGATTTGTGCCATTTATCAATTCACGAGCCCACTAACATATTTTAGGGAAAAAACATTGGTGGGGAAAGTAAATGCCTAACTAAGTTTAGTTTTACGCCAAAAATGAGTCAGGGGGTGGAGACCCATCCCATTTGCTTCTTAGTTTGGGTTCATGGGACTTTGCTAGATGGTGATTACATGAGGTTTCGTGCTCGTCATTATTCTAATCGACATATGATGACCGGACCCAGGTTTTCAGATCTGGACCCACATATTTAGTCGCTGCCTTCCAAGTATTGTTGAGAAGGGATCGCCGTGGACAAAGATTGGGACTCGGTCTGATTTTGGAGTAGCAAATTGCGATCGGATCATGTTTCTTCACAAGGTTGGTGTCCGAACTCGAGAGAATTGTTTGTCCATGCATCGGAGGATTCAACACCTAAACATGTATGGATACAGATTGAAATGCAGACGCACCAGACCCGGGACGGATCAAAGCATGCTTTTTCAATCGGTTCGGGTAAGTCATTATAGTCCAATGGTCTCCCTTGCAAGGCTGGACAAGAACACCCGTCTTAAAAGAGGAGACCGAAAATTCCTTTCCAACACGCATCATGCCATGAGACACGCCCTCACCTTGATGCCCTGCATAGCTTTACCCTCACAGCAACTTGAGTAGTGTTGTTGATCTTAATGTAAACGGTTTCTTGCCCGTTCACACTCTTTGCCCTGCTCCTTTCTGAAAGCTGACTCCTTTCTCCGTCTTCCTCTCCTATAAAGCAAGAACCGTCGCCTCCCCTCTCCTGAGCTCCCACTCTCTCTCTCTCTCTCTCTCTAGATCCTCCCTCCCCTCCCCAACAATGGCTTTGCCTCCTGCCTTCTATTTCCTCTCTTTCTTCCTCCTCTTCTCTCCGAGTGCTCTGCTCGGCCACCCCCACCCCCATCCGCACCCCGCGGGGAGTCCGCAGCCGAGCTCCGGTAGCACCCTCCGGTCCACCTGCGCTCCGACGCGGTTCCCGGCTGACTGCCAACGGGTGCTCTCTGGCCACCTGAGTCCCTCCGGCTCCCCCTTCGAGCTCGCCCAGGCCACCATCTCAGCCAGCCTAGCGAAGGCCGACTCGGCCTCCCAGTTCGTCACCAACGCCCTGAAGAACCATCCCCCGGTGGGGCGCGAAGGGGCCGCGCTCCACGACTGCGCTGATGAGCTCTCCCAGTCTCTCGACGAGCTCAGCCGGTCCCTCGCAGAGATCCGCAGTTCCACCGCAGCCGGCTCCGCGCCGAGCCGGTGGCAGCTCTCCAACGTCGAGACTTGGGTCAGCGCGGCGCTCACCAACGACGACACGTGCCTCGACGGCTTCCGCTCCATCGAGGGCGCCATCAAGACGGCCGTCCGCTCCAGGGTCACCGATGTCGCACGCGCAACCAGCAATGCGCTCTACTTCATCAACCGGCTCGCGTCGCGCTGAGCCGTGCCGTGTCTTTGCTTCCGCTGGCCGTGGAAGCAAGGGGCGGTTTATAGGAAACGTATGCGAAGCGCGTGAAGCGTGACGTGTGGTAAAATAGGGGAAAAGATAGAAGCGTGTCCTGGTTCTGCTTCGGTTTTGCTCCGTTATTATATTATATGTATTTTCCTTTTTTGTCAATATGTAACGGTCAAGTGTTGATAATATATACGTATATATTCTCTTAAGTGTGTTGCATCTTCAAGGATTGCGTGTTGGCTAAACTTATCCGCATGGCGTGATGTTTGAGGAATTTCGTGATGATTGTATCTCGATACATTCGCAAAATATCGGTTCTTAAATCCAGAAAAATGGTGGGGTTTAACCAAATCATGGGAAACTAGAACACCTCAATTCTCCTGATCAACATACTAATTAGTTATTCTCCTCTGGTTCGTCCTTGTCAATAGTTTTCCTTTCTTCTCTCTCTTAATATTTGCGACACGATCTGCTCTATGTTTTGAGAAATAGCGCAAAGATTTTTCTTGCAAAATCTTGATTTGCGAAGGATCGAACTGGACGATAAGCTAGAAAGTGGGGTGTTTGGATGGCATCAGGCCAGTGTCTACCGAGAGGCTGGAAAGAAAATTTTGCCCGCTCCTTGTGATGCAGTGAGTTCAGTGGCAACACAGTACAAAAACCGACAGAAATTTTTGCCTCTCCTTGACGGATTCTGACATGAAAATGCAGGCAAGGCGCCCCTGATCTGATCATTTCATCAAATTTCCGTGGCTTCTAGTGCCAAGATTCCCCTTTTCGTGTAACTTCCTTTGTTTCCTTCCCAGCCACATCCTTTCCAGCTGGCGTTTCGGTTCATACTTGTCAGCTCTGGGTTTCAACTGCACTTACTCCGTCCCCGAGTTCATGAACTCCATCGCATTTAGTTGATTTTGAAATTTCATTGCTTTCAGGGATTGCTGGCTTCATGAACAGTGAACTATAATAATCATCCAGTTTGTTCTCCCTCTCCCTCTCTCTTTCCCCGAAGAAAAAGTTAAAATGGTGCCTATCTTTAGGCGAGGTGGGGAGCCTGTTCGTCTTTTTCTGAACGCAAGTCTGTCTATCGCTTGCCTTAAATTTCTCTTTCACGTAAATACACTCGAAAGGCTTGTTGGGAGGTTTGTTTTCCAGGGATTGCCGGCTTCATGAACAATGAACTATAATAATAATTTGTCTCTATCTCTCTCGCTCTCTCCTTTTAGTGATAAATAAAAGGGTGCCCATAATTTAGGGAAGGGGAGGAGCTGGTTCGTCTTTTTCCTGAACGCAACTCTGTCCTTTCTCCTTGGTGTAATAATAGAAAAGGGCTCAGCCTTTCTCTCCCTCGCTGTCTCTGCGTTTTCACTGGAGTAGATTTGACTGGGGTGTGGATGGAGAGGAGGAGCTGTTTGTCAGAGGCCTCACATGATGGTGTGTGCAGAAGGGCACTGCATGGCATGTGCCTCCTCCTTTCCCCACCAAGGAAACTGAAGGCACCGTCCCTCCGCCCTACTGTGCTTTCCCTCCCCGATGTTGACAACATTCAATTTCTTGGGCTCCATTTATTCACCCGTTCCTCACATTTTCCAAAGACCTGCCCCACCTGTCTCTCCCTCCTTCATCCCGCATAATTGCACAAGTCTCGCGATCATCAACATCTACCTCCACTTCTTCGTTAAATTAAATCATTTCACAAAATTTCATATGATCAACGACGTATAGATTCTTCACTTCTGCAGCTAACACGGTTTCTGTTCAACCCCCGCCCGAACAGGGGAGACTTAACTACGGGTGATCTCTTCTGTGGTTCATAATGGGTGGGAACGGGGTCGGACCAACTTGGTTTGTACCAAAATCGTCCAAAGAAATCACCCACATTCAGATTTTAATGTTGAATTGGAAAGTTGCAGTTAACGTTCTCCATTTTTCAAGTTAATGGAAAATCACTTCTAGTCCTTATTTGAATGTTTTCATGAAAATCTTTTAGCACTCTTTATAATTGAAAAAATCACAAGAAATATTTCCGTTTTTAGAATTATGAAGAACAAATACGAAAGGGAGCGCGATTTCCAGTCCAACAAACGCGATCACCAGGGCCGTGGATTTAAAGACTTTTTCTTGGGAACTCAAAAAGTCTAATCGCCAGAAATGATTGTTCATGCAAGGCATTGATTTTGATCATCCGATCATGCTGTTCACTAAAGCCAGTTTTTTAAAAGGATTAGCCAGCAAGATTTAATTCTCAGGCGGATTTAACAACACTGAATCCAACGTATGCAGATCTTCTATGAAAGGTGACAATGATGACGATGACAGTAAATTATAACTGAAGGTGATGTTCCTCATCACGGATCTGATATAAAATGCTTAAGAACTGTTGAACCCTCTCAATTATATACTTAGGAGGATCAACCATATGCAGTGTTGTAGGTCGCATCACTTTCACATAAGCAGTTAAATTATTGTTGGATGCATCCTGGATAGGGACCTCGGCCTCCTTTTGAGATGGATCCGGACGACGAACTTTGGGCTCCCCAGTAGGTTGTAATTCCGTCCGGACATGGAGCCAATGATCATGTCCATCTAACATCAGCATGATGCCATTGAACTCCACTAATCGAAAATGGATTTTTTTTTTTATCTGAAAAGTTAAAAGAAAGAACCATCTGATTTATGTTGGTAAATTCATTTTAAATAGCAGCAAAGTGTTGGTAATCTCATGACTCGTTTTTATCGTAGCATTTAAAAATTAATTCATTGTAATTGACGCCACATGATATTTGGTCTCATGGCGTACGCATTTTCTTATACATTACTTTTAAGAAGTTAATAAATTATCCTTCCTATACATCACAACTAACAGTATTGTTGTCGGCGAAGTTAATCCCGCTAACTTGTGTCCAGATTTTCGATCTTCATCTGAGTGTTGATCTTGAAAACTGTGCCGCAAAGACGCTCATGATAAATGAGTGCAGACACTCACATGGGTCGCCTACAAGCGCGTGGTGTGTGCTCGTGCTGAGCACATTGAGAAAGGCTCCTCTTTATAAGCACCTTTTCTAGCCGCGCCGTGGCAGTTTAGGGTTCATGATCAGCACAAATATTGTGGTTACGTATTGTATTTTGATTGATCTAAACCACTCTATGCCTGGTCGCTTACCGAAGGTATGTAGAACAATAGGGCTTACCAAATATATGTAGTAAGTTGGGAATTTTTCAATGTCATTAAAATGTGAAAAAAATTTCGTTTGGCATAATATTTGTTGCAAACCGATGCACGTTCTTAGGCAATGGAGATTCAAACACGCACACAGACACATACATTGAGTGGCTTAGATCAAGCAAAATGTCTTGCTAACTTTTTTTTTTCTTTGCTTTCGTATGAGAGCCTATGCCACAAATGGCTCTCACTCAACACACACACACACACACATATATATATATATATATACAAAAGGAGAATTCAAATATGCCGGATGCAGAATAGGATGGTGAAAACATAAAAATCCATCGATGAAAACAACAAAAAAATCGCTGCCAAAGGCACCGTTGTTGCATCATAGTCATTGCTGATGTTCCTACGGCGACTTTTTTTCAGCAACATACTTTTAATTGTTGACGGTAACATCCGGCACCTGGAAGATTTGAACCACTGTAAATATAAACAATCAAATCCCTTATGCATGAACGACCATGCGATATTACATTTCATTCTGGGCTCCACTGCGAAACATTAAAAGGAGACAAGGAAAAAAGAAAGTTAGGGTATGTAGGCCCTACTTGAAATGTTGTCAAGAAGCTGGCTTTGCCCACTTAAAGGGGACGAAAGGCGGATGAATGGAACATGATGGGTCTCCAAGTAGCTGTCATAAATTGCGGTGCTCTTCCTTCATAGCCTGAAAACTTGCATAGATTAATTATGCCGAGAGATCACATGCCTCCCCGAGCATTAATCTCCTAATGTTACTTCTATTTGAAAGATTTGAATAGAACCCAATTGGAGCTCTCAACAGCCAGGCAGCTAGCTGCCTTGCATCACGAAGAAATTACCTTTCTCAGTGTCCAATTAGGTGGCCGATGGGCCTGGCCTTACCTGATTAATTTTGGCATATTCTGCTCCTGTGGCCTGTGGGTACAGTCAGTTTCCTGTTTCGATAATTAAGAGACATTATTAGATTCCCAGGATCCATTTGGCAATGTGTATGGTTGGTGATATGATATCTTGTAGAACATCTAGCTATGTCCGGTTCAAATTTTGAGAAAAAAAATCTGAATTTATAATGTAAAGAATGTGATTTTGCTTTCATGCAATCCTTATGGCTGAGGAAGACGGATCCTCTCAACCACCGTCCTTATAATATTTTAAGTTCTCACCAGTTTGCGTTGAGATTAATTTGTTTCTGTCAAAAACTGAGTTGAGTTGAGCATTAGACCGTTTGATTATAATCAGCATTCGGATCACCTTTGCCAGTTATTCGGATCCGCGCCATAAATCGATGTCGACAAGAAAAGGGGCATTGTCGGCAAATCAGAATTGTTCTAATCGATGCTAAGATTCGATTGTGTGGGCGATTGTATCCTGTCCATACATACCCAACACTTGAAGTATAACAAAACGGTGGAGTAACCTGTGCTTCAGTTGGCGTTCCGCTTGCTGTCGAAGCTTTTGCTATCTAATGTGAACATGCACTTTTTTCCTACTGTCAGTTCCGATTCTTTCTTATCATAATGTTCGGCGCTTTAATTGGTACAAGACATGACCCATCTGGCTTTCTTTCTCGCTGTATTATTACTTTTCTGATGGTTTTGGCTTTCTTGGCAGGGGACGGCCATGGTTCATTGGTTATATGAATACGGCCTGGTCTGTTTCTTTAATATCTCAAAGACGTACTAGGGCATGTTTGAAATCAGGACTCTAGATCCACGAATCTGATGCATATGTTGAATATTAATTGATGGAGACGTTGTTTACTGAAGTTTTAATGATTTAAGGATCTATCTAACAGTTTGATACGATACGTATTTAAGGGCTCATTTAAGATCCGAAACTTTTTTCATGTTTGCATTGAGAAAAGGCGCTATATTCTTCTAACTTGCCCGCCAAACACGTAAATGAACGGACCCGGGGTGTGATTACTGATTGGCTTCATTAGTTTATGAAGTATACAATTGCTGCAGTTTCTTTCCTTTTTTGTTCTTTTGTCTTAGGTAGATTAGATTTGCATATATATCTGACGCTAATGTTTGTTTGGTATCCATTTATGAATCATACTAGCTGCACCAACTCTACTCTATTCATTAGTTTATCAGCCTTCCTTTTGTTGTCACACACACACACACACACATATATATATATATATATATAATGGTATCCGTTGTTTGAATGGGGTGGATATGGTGTATCGGATGGTCTGTCTCATGGTGTCCACTGTTTGAACGAGGTCTGTAAATCAGGAAGGATTTTGATCTTTCCCACCATTCAAAGACGCCCTAAGTTTTGAAACTGTAACCGGCACTGTTTGCCTCTGGAGCACCGGACTTGGCCGTACACGTTTGATGCGTAGAGGCGGGACCCAGTGCGTTTAGAAAGTAAAGCGGGTGGGCCCCGGCTATTATTGGAACCTGCTAGATGTGTGGAGCCCGCGTAAAGAGCTTTAATTGGAATAATAGCGTCTTTGGATCCATCTACTGCCTTAATTGGACCCGGAACTGGACTTGGTATGGTCGCAAAAGCTCTTTCTTTCTGCATCCATGAGCGTCTGTAACGCTTTAAACGTATTCAGATTTGACTCCAAATTCATATATAAAAGGGCCTTCGGGAACGGGAACAGTTTATATCTTATGAAATGCAATTCTCCGCGAATGTATGTAAAACATTTCACTCCACAAACGTAATATACTTGCAACCAAACACTCCCCCCTGCCCAACCCCTTCTAACTTTTTGAAAAATAAAATTTTACTATTTTACTATGTAACAACTCAAAAAAAAAAAGAAGCCTGCATGAAAATTGTAGTTGACCCACTTAGAGAAAAAAAAAAAAAAAAAAATTCTGCCTCCACTACTGCCTAAACCCACAACCCACATCAGTAGTATTAAAGAGTTGAGAGATTGAAGTACAAAAGGTTTCGGGCGTTGAGCTTCGACTTTGAGGCCATGAAAGTCTCAATTTGGGTCTCTTTTAATTTAGCACAAGTTGGAAGAGAAACTCAAGCGAAAACGTTCTTGGAGAAGCAAACAAAGCTCGTTTGGTGTACTTGCCTTGCACAATGATTTGGACTATATTTTGCCGACATGACGTCTAGGGCCCTGCCCTCTATTCCGGCGCCTTTGGGTTCCATCCAATGTCTTTAATTGTCGTCGTGTAGCAGATCTGAAATTTGAATCCGACCCCAAATGGTAGAAAGGGTAAAGTCTGCTGCTACATACTTATATCTTGATCCGTCAAATTGTGAACGAAGCCAAGGCAAGAATATTTAAGATAGAGAATCAAATCCTTCCGTTTAACCGTTTCATATATTGTCTTGAAACTGAGGCACGTAAGTTAGTTCTTGTCTTAGATTACTCAAAGAGAAGCATCTAAAGTAATAGTACCTAATTAAAGTTTTTGTAACTTGAAACAAGCTAGCCCTAACCAAAGAATTATTCCATGGTTTACCATAAAACACAGTATAGATTTGGATGTTATCCATCGTGTTCTCTTGTCTGTTGTTCTTATGGGGCCGTTGGCATTCCACAGTAACACACTGCCACTGCTTTATGAATCTGCTTTAAAAAATAGATCGTTTTATGAAATACTCTAGCCACTTGGTGTTGGATTCATGACCTTATTTTCTTTAACATAAAGGCCTTAAGGCTTAAGCCAATCTCCGGACAGAATGAATGGATGCCTTTGTTTGTTATGAAATGTCACATTTGTCTGTTCTTTCTTTTTTTTTTCCTACTGGAATTTTGCTCCCTTTCGCCCTTTTCCTGTTGGAGCAATGAAATTGATTTGCTGATCATTTATTCCATGGTTGGTCTTTTGCTTTTGACTCAAATTGTTCTTGATGGTGAAAATGGAAAAAGAGCGTGTTCAAAGGGGCGGAAATTTTCCTATCAAACTGTGGTTTTCTCAGATTTGGAAAAGTTATTTTTCTCAAAACCAGGAAAACAAAAAGTTCCCACTTCAACTTCAAAAAGTTTCTATGCTAGAAGAAACAAACATTTAAAGAACGGACAGATCGAACAAAACAAAAACAAACGCAAAACAGAACAGACAAAACAGACATATGCGAAACAAACGTCAAACAAGAGGAACGTAGTGTTTTGTTCTTAAAATCATCAAACTACGGACAAGAAACATCATTGTCCATGAGAACATGACAGTAGAGTGATGGACAGAACGTCTTGTGTGTACTATCCCAATAAACAACAATCAAATGACCTCTAAGTACCGTTTGTACCTAGAACATGGCCTACGAATCTGTCCATTCAACTATTCTTTTTTGCCTTTGACTTGTTCTTTAATTTGTTCTTGACATGCACATGGATAAGAGGAAGCGAATGCATAATAGGTGATGGAGCCTGTTGATGGGTCACGATTTTTTTGTCTTTAATGCAGTTTTCCCAAACAAAGTATAGAATAAACTCAAAACTGAACCCTCTTGTAGACGTCTTAGTTCTGAGAGAAATCAACCCTACTCCTACAAATGGCAGTAAGATCGCTCAGGTATATGTACCTTCCTGATCCGATTATGCACCACTAGCAGGGGATGATTCTGTAACAAGCAGTGACACCTATCTTCTTTTGCATCTAATTGGATGATTAGAATATGCCAATCCAGGTTTGGTTTGAGAATACGTTGTTGCTTGGATATCCAAGCGGCCCATCGACTGGTTCACTTTCCACATGTTTTAGTCTAAATATATTGTGTAAAATTAACAGTGATTGGGAGTGACTTTCGTGATCTAACTTAAATCTGATATCGTTGTTACTTGCAAGAATGTTTGATCATTATGTCATAGGGTAACCAGACATCTTGAGATCCCCACTGTTTTCACCTGAACCCTGAACTGAAGGATGTGTAACCACGGGTTTGACGGAATATGATCCTCCATTTTCACCCTCTTCAGAAAAGGAAGCTATCACAGCTATTGTTCAATCAGAATGCACGGGATGTGTGCATTTGCGTTTTGAAAAACAAGACTTCGAAGGTCCAATTTCTAAAAAACTATCTTCCTGAAGCACACGGAGACGGAGTATATATGTATGTGCTGCCATGCATACACACTCCTCGGCACGTAGAAACCAACACTTCCACAATACGGAAATTCAACCGGAAAAAAGAGAACAACTGACAATAACCTTACATACACGTAGGTGCGTACAAATTAAGAGTTCCATTTTCTCACGTACCACGCATAACATCAATACCAACAGTTTAACATTTACGTAAAATACAATAATTCTACAGCCTAAGCACATAAATCACAAGCACAGTCTCTTCTTTTCCGTTTTCCTCAAACCTTCTGTAGCCTCTATGTGCACATGAATGGAAATTGGGCGTCAGGACTTCCATTTAACATTATTATAACGCCATTTCTTTGAAAGCCCGATTTCGTTCTTTTTTTTTTTTCCCCTTTTTGAACAGATAATTTTTTTTAGCAATTTTTGTTACTGACCATGGGAGATTTCCTCTTCCTTGGCAGAAGCAGCAGGATGAGCATGGGCATGGCCCTGGCTGTTCTGAGCATCGGTCTCATGTATGGAGATAACAGTCTCAAATGCACCAACTAGGGCCCTTACCTTGCTCTTTCTGGACTCAACCAGCTTGCTGGCTGTCTCCTCAATCACCTGATTGAACACCACTGCACCATCTTTCTTCTCCTGACCTCCGTTGGCCTTTAGCACCGCCTTCCCTGATCCTGCTGTTGTAACGTTGGCAGCACCATCCATGTCCATTGCCTCTCCTCTTTGTTTAAACCTCCTTCTCCTGCTATGTGCCTTACTATCTTCCTCGTCGATGACTCGCCCCCGCCGGAATCGCAACTTCTTTGGCTTGTCCTCGCATTCTTCGGCTCCCCGCGATAGGACGGTTCCTCGACGGAATCTGAGCTTCTTTGGTGTGTCCTCTTGCCCTTCTTCTCCCTGTCCTCTGGGTGTCTTCTCTCTTTTGGTTGCTTGTTTTCCATCTTTCAGTTCTTCTTCTCCTTCTTCCTCACTATCGTCGTCGTTCTCACTGTCAAGATTGTCAGAATATTCATCATAAGAGGAGTCATTCTCTTCCTTCTCTTCTATTTCTTCTTCCTCTTGTTTCTTCTCTTTCTCCTCTTCACCGTCTTTCTGATCTTCTACATTTTCTTCTTTTTCCTCTCCCTGGATTTCTCCAACGTCGTCGACGTTCTTAGCACCAGCTGCATTTTCTTCTGCATCTGCATCATCATCTACTTGGTTGTTTATTGCAGATTCTCCGACATCTTCATCCTGCAACTCGTCTATGCCGGGGAGCCCTTCTTGTACGGACAGCTGGGGAGTTAGAATGCCGATGGTGCAGATTTCTGGCTCCTCTGTTTGCTCCTCTGTGGGCATTGCCACCTTTTGTTCTGCAGTCTCGGGTTCGTCCATGGAAGGAGAAATTATGAAGGTAGCGTCGTCGGCGGTGGTGATGGTGATAACGGCGGCGGGGGTGCTTTCCTCTTCACTAGACGGAATGCTGCCAAGGGCTTCCAAAGGTACCGCGTGCTCTAGCTTCTCCTCTTGTGAGCCATCGCATTCCTCTAGTATCATGGTCTTCTCTTCAATTTTCTCCACCTCATGATCTCTTGATGATTCAGAGACCTTGGTCACCGTGTTAGCAACAGTACTGTCAGAAGAAGAAGAATTGGCATTCTTGTTCGGCTTTGCTGTTTCCTGCTTCTTGGTGGTTGTGGTGGTGGCAGTGACATTGGTGGTAACAATGGAGATGGCGGAAATTGGCTGCCTCTCTCGCGGTCGCGAGGTTCTGGGGGTCGTAGTTCTGCCGAAGGACACAGTCCTAGTGAAGGGAGTTGCCACAGCCTTGCCGGTACTGTCCTTTGGGCTCGTCGACGTCGAAGAGCTTCTTCTGTGGGCAGCAGCTGATGGTTTTGAAGATGGCGATGTTGATACTGACTTTATGCTCGGTAAGCGCCGTATAGTTTTCTCTTGCTCCCGTCGCTCCGCGGCGGCTCGCCTCTTGCCATACTTGCAGATATCATGGCAAGAGCTGATGGTGGGCCTCAGGTAGTGAGGGAGAGGCTTCCCTGTGATAGGATCCACCAGCTCCGAATCAACAGTACCACTTTGTGATGTGGGCTCTGGATTGCTCCTGGCCTTGCCCGAAGGGCTAGAGGCACTAGCAGAAGCTGCGTCGCCTTTCCTTGCAGCTGCCACATCCTTTACCCTTGCAGCCATGAATTGGCTCCGAGTTTTATTTTGTTCCTCTTAGCTGCTGGCTGATCATATAGAAAATTTGCATAATGCATCAGATCCACGCAGAGTTGTGATCATGACGAAAATAAACGAATCTAGTATGCACTGATTGTTTTCACAGCATATTCCACTGGTATTTAATCCTGGAAGGAAATGTGGAATCCAATTGAAACGCAAGTGAAGTATATATCCGTTGGATCTATAATGGTTAACAGGCAGGAACTGGAAGCAGCAAACAATACGGCAACCGAGATCGAAAAGCAGGCGTTTCAAGTTAGAAATAGTGAGGAGCAGGAAGCACGCATGTAGAAAGCGTTTCATTAAGAACGAAATGTTTAGCTGCATGAAAAATACTACAGGAAGATTAACTCAAGCAAAGCTGGAGCTTCTGCGTAAAATAGAAGATGTTAATCAAGAAAATAATGTATAAGGCCTATCTGATTCTAAACTCAAGGTTCATGCAAATTCGTGCAACAAGGAAATTTGGCTGATGTACAGGAATCGGGATTCCTAACCAACTTCCTTTTCTAGTGTTTAAGAATTGAATCACTTTTTTTTTTTTGGGGGATGATGCACTCCAGATTTCGCCAAGACATGCACCTTAAGCGTGTCTTTTGTTCACGAGTGACGGAACTTCAGTTGACAAGAATAAGAAATCCTAAATTCCTAAAAGCTCTTAATTATGCTGTATGATCAAATTGCCATGTCGGTTCAGAGATTAAAGAAGGGATTCCGTGCAACTCGCCTGTGTAATTTATGACAGACTAAGACAGCCGTAGAATACAAGAAAATAGCTTCTTATGAAAGGAAGCAGAAACTATACCAGAAGAAAAGGTGGAGAAGGCTGCCTTCATGCCTGAATGGAGATCTGCGCACCTGCAGAAGTGCGAAGCAGAGTCATGGGAAAAGAGGGTCTCCCCATGGTGGTGGCGCATGAAACAGGTGTTTGGTTCTTGGTTGTCACGTTATAGAACGTGGACGCCTGGTCGAGCCTGGCGTCAGAGGGTCACGACCCGACGTGCAAGGGTGGAATTGGAGGAGGAGGGGTACAAGTAGGGGACGATGGAACTTGTTTGTTAGTTTATTAGTTGTCTCGCTTGTTTGTTTTTCCAGCACGGAAAATGGGGGAAGGTGGAAGGCGAGGACGATGACAGCAGGATAAAGATGGATTCAAAACGGTGGGGGAGAGAGAGAGAGGGCTTTCCTTTCGGAAACGGAAAGGCAACCCGTTTGGTCTGCTTTCCACGGTTTGAACTAAGTGGTGGGTACAACCCGATTAACTTCATTGACACTCGAGATATCCTTTAGGAGCCTGCGCCTAACACATGACATGAGAAAATGTTCCCTCTCTTTCCAATCGGGCGACTAACCACGAGTTTGGACCATCCTCCTAAGCTGGATCTGTCTCTCCCGACGCTTATGATCTTCTTCATGCCAGTCTCTCGACCCTTGCCATTCCACGTTTTTATATAATCCAAACTGAAACCCACATATGTGAAATGGTCGTTAGTTGGAGGTTTTATAGAATCTGATCCATGCATACGATTTTTCTTCCAAGTTAAGAAATGGATAGATGTAGCTTTTCCAAGAAGGGAAAATGATAAATCTTTTTTTAAAAGAACAAATTATGAGTTAATTTACATGAAATCTATCGTGTATAATGGCCCTGATCTGACCAACACATGATAGTGAGGTTTGAAGAAGAACATGAAAATGGAGATGGAATTCAGCTCTCTTTTTGGGTGGTAGAAGAATGAAATACTCCTACTCACTCAAGAAGGAAGGGCGATTTTATATATATAGTTAGTCACAATTTTGTTCATTGAATTACTTATTATTTACTTATCGATCACTGTTACTTTTGTGATGATGCTGTTAAACGAAAGGCAGCAAAACATGCGCCGTCAACAGTATAGGCTCCAGTCAGAGGTGCCAATGGATCGGGATTTGCTTGGACATATTCAACTTGATCGACTTTATTCTTTTGACGTTTATTGCTGGAATTATGAATTGTCTCCTTCGGACTTGGACTTCCTTAAATGGATTACTTTTACATTAGGAATCACGGACTTGGATGAGCATTGTGCTGGAAACTTTTGTCAAAAATCAGGTAAACATCCAATGACTAGTGGAATTATTACATCTAACGATTTGCTCTGTTAAGCCTTCACCAACTCGAAAAAACGTGCAAGTTCCAGTTCAAACCCAACCTTACCTCGCTGATCCCGACCATGATTTTGTTTAACCATGGACTAGCACGTCCGCCTGATTAAAGACACTGCTTGGAGATCCGTCGACCTTAACGGAAGCTTAGAACTTATATGAGTCGACGTAGCGACTATAACAGAGACCACCTGTCCATAGGGGTCATCCAATCATCACACCTACTGCTTAGTCGAGACTGTTGATGTCATTGTCGCCATTGCAAAATTGCTAGAGAATAGATCAGGTTTGAACAAGTAATCCAGCATTGTGCACTCCATGATGATGAAGGGAAGTGGAGGGATTCAGGACAAAGGAAACACGCACCTAAAACAGTTCTGTAATCATACAATGCGAATATAGCAGTACAAACAGGGGACTCCTCGGACTCGCTGATCAAAAGAAATCTTGCTCCATCACATTTTCTATCTTTTGGTGAAAATTGTTTAAGGAATGGTATACAACAAATTACTGGCAAGTCGCATTCACCTTATTAACACATCCCGCTTATTGGCTGCTTGCACATACACTGTTTTAAGCAGACATTCTGTGTCAGTAGTACACCCAATTTCTCCTCGTGTCGATATTGTCGATATTCACAAACAGCAGAACAGCACCTCGCAAGTATATGAGGGTGGGCCTTGAAATAATGAAATGTGAAAGCCTGGAAATTGAGGAAGAGACATCTGGCTCTTCATTTACCAACCAAACCACGAAACCAATCGGATATAGTCCTAGCAAGAACTCTTGTGTCATTCAAAGAGGCAGATTTTAAACCCTGAGCAAGCGCATCTGCTGGAGTGTACAAGTCACCCACTTGCCACTTGATGTCCTAAGGTGATTAGAGAAAATGAAACAGATCAAATTTCATAGCAGGAACAACATAGATAATCAAGATTAAGAAATGGCTTCTTTTCCAAGAACGTAAGTGTAGCGAAAGAAATGCAACCATCTTAACGTCTCGAAGTTGCAATAAATTCATTCGAGAATATTAGATATAATAACACCTAAAATCGAATGATAACTCACAATTTACATAGCAAACAAGCATTTCTTATGAGCCTCTGCATAACATGAAATATATCTCAACTTTGTAGACATAAGCATCATGCATGTCTATTGACTTCTACATATAGACTATGTCTTCACCATTTCAGCCATCATTTAAAATCATATAGATCTTCACCTATCCATAACATCAGATGGAGATAACTGATAAGTAGCGTTTTACCATATTAAGATTGAAACTATATAATGCAAAATACCAATTACCTGGGCACATGGTGTGACGTGGCTTCCATTAAGTATTACCTTCTCCAACCTCCCACCCATACTGTTCACACGAGGCCTCAGTATTTCTTCAATAATATCAGTTTCATCGATAGAATCAAAGTTGAACTTAACCTATCAATGAAATGTGGCCTTAGTATGCCAATCATTGAACACAAGCAACCTGCCTTTTGGACAAATAAACAGACACTATACCAGTAAAGTTTGCTGCACATTGTAACTGTTCTTGACAAAATTACGGTTTTCAAAGGGTGTTGGCTTGAATTCTGACACCCCTTCATACACCTGTAGTTGAGAAAGAATGAATCATGTCAGTGATAACATTCTAGAAACATTAACCCAAGCAGAAAACGATTAGTGACTTCACAAGTGGTAAAGATCCAATCTGAAGATGAAAAGAAATTTTCCCCGAAATGACCTGATTCATGACCAGGGGCAACTGTTCAGTGAATCTTGTCAATGAAATCACAGCTTCACGGTCATATTCTTCAATTATTGATGCAGCAGTATCAAAGAGAGTCTTCAATGCATCTCCTACAGAAGGATTTTACTGTATGAAGTGTCGTATTGGCAGAAACAGACAGGAAAGAGAAGAAATTGGAGGAAGCAGTACCAATACGAAAAAGTATGTGAAGAAACGAATAGTACATCACACATGTCCATAAAAAGTTACTCATGACTAGTTCTCATTTTATCTACATAAATGGAGAAAATTAAACAACATTTTACCAGCACTGATTACTCACCAACACCAGAAAAGTGCAGTAGGTAGTATTAATACAAAAAAAACATTGTGGGTCTTCAAAACAAAAATTATCCCCTCAGCTTAGTGGCAGATCACTGTGAAGGAAGTTAGGACATGAAAAAAGAATAACATAGTACCACACAACTTTTGGTATGTCAGTTAGGCAAAAGGCTTAAATTTTTCCAATGGGAAAAGTTTCTAAAACCTACTAACGGCAAATAAGAAAGGGGGAAACGAAAGGCTTTGATGGATTATGCAAATTGTTCTTGTCCATCCTTTAAAAAAAAAAACACCTGAAGCAGTTCTTGCCATTGCAAACATAGGTGAAGTAAGTGCTAGGACATGAAATAAATAATATAGTACCACACAGTTTTCACCATGTCACTTGGGCAGAAGGTTTAAATTTTTCTAATCAGAAAAAGATTATGTAAATTGTTCTTGTACAAAATTAAAGATTACCTGAAGCAGTTCTTGCCATTGCATACATAGGTGAAGCTTCTATAACAGGTGTAATCTGAGTAACCAAAGGACCGAACTGTGCAAACAAGAAAACAAATATAAAAAGTCAGAGCATGATACAACTATATCATCATAGTTTGGGAGGAAACCATAACTAAAATATCACTGCAGGAGGAAGCCTGACAGGTCAACTGTTAACCATACATACTAATTTAACCAATTGATCAACTTATGTAACGTCTAACAGAGTAAAATACCAAAAACTAATCCAACAGGCTGGTTCATGTCAATATTTTTCTGATACAAGAGAAATTCATTTGAATACAAATCACAACTTTATATCAAAAGTAAAAGGATATATATGCCTTTTTGTGGGTTTTGCAAATGGGTGATAAGGCAGACACATATACATGCTCCTTTTTAAGCACCACCACCACCAATGAAAAAGGTGCATGCAAGGGTCCCATGTCCATCTGGACACCATCACCCGCACAGGGATATACATGCACTTGCATGCCCACCTACCCTGAACTAGAATGCACAAACACAAGTACTCATATATGTTTGCACCAGTCAAAAATTTGAACACAAACTGTCGGCTAGAGCAGACAAACTATAAAATCAGATATGAAAAATGCATATATCAGATAAAGTAGTTTGAAAGAGAAAAACATTAACTAGGTTACATAAATTATTCAATAAACTAACCAAGGGTTTCTGTAGGATCTTCCTGGTGTGTATTCTCCAGATTTTGAGCCAAACAAAACTATATTGCAGGTGAAATTATATATAATAATTTCACTAGTTTTTTGTTGCCATCGTGTACAACAAGGATAACTTTATATGAAGTAAAGGTTATCCTGCATTAACCACATCTTGCAGTTATGTTTGCATAATGAACTGCTTTCAATGAAGACTGTGGTTCATTACATACTGTATGGCAATTAAGTCATCAACATCTGCTAGAATAAACCACAAGTGTACGGGCATCACCTGCTCAAAATATGGGACAGCCTCTGCAGCTGGTCTATTGTTGTAGGAGATAACAGCATTAGCCTTCAAGAAAAAAACTTAATCAGAATTCAGTCAACAAATTATTTCTTAAAAGCCTTACAGTCTGCAACTTTTTTTTGCCAAGTTACATTGCATATTTATATCCACTTTTGCAGCAAGGACATTATACATAACATGTTTAGTAAAGCTTCAGAATACTAGAGGTAATCTGGGAAACACAAACCTTTGGTATCATCTCAGAAAAGTAACTTCCTGAAAGTAACTGAAGGAGAGCCCCATTGCTGCAAGTGCAAACTAAAATCAAATAATAATAATAATATAAATGAAATTCGGAATGAAAACACAAGGAAATATACAACTTTGAACAGTAAACGGTAAACCAAGCATCTCTCTATTTAGCAGGTATGGAATGCAGGAACACACAGGTACAGCATGGAGGATAGGACATAGCAATTTCTTTCACATGCACATGCACATGCACACACATATCTAAATCTGAGACTTCTTTTCTGATCCAAAAAGGGCACATAAAGGAAGGAGGTCAGTCCATGAGTAATCTCCTCCCTCCATCTCTCGGTTTGAGAAATGAAGGGAGGACTCTTATCTCTCTCAACACTGCAAGCAAGGGGCAATGTGTTGCCCCTTCCTCCATCCCTCTGCTTGAGGACAGTTTCAAAGATTCTATTTTATGGACATGGTCTTATTGCAGATGAAAAAGGCCAATGATTTCCATTCTAACACTAAAAAGTTCAAGATTCAGTTTACCAGAAAATATAGAATCCAGTAGTGGAGCATGGATGCCCGCATACACTGCTGTAAGTCTACAACTAGAAGTTCATTAAAGGATAAACATATTTCGATAACGTGACAGAAAAGGCCGATCAAGAATAGCCCTTCATCTAAATATGTACAGAAAATTAGCCATATATCCAAATGCCTATGAGAAGTTTGAATGGTCAGTAAGTCTATGTAAGTCCATACATAAGCTTCTCCAACAACATAAATTGTCAGCAAAAACATGAAAAAAGCAAAACAAAGCAGAAACAAAGGACATGCTAACAACATTTGCAGAACGCTACAAACCTGTGGCCAACAGAATAAACTGGAAGCCCAAGCACATCACTGGGCAGTAAATCAGCATCAGGCAAACCGGTGGCATACAGCATATCCAAACACGTATTGAACTTTTCATAAACTTCCTTGGCTGCTTTCTCATGATCAAACGTCACGTTGTAAGGCACAGCAACCACAAGAAAATCTTCCCCCGCCAACAAATCGATCAATAAGCTGCATACCAGCAGATCATATCAAATTCACAAAGAATAAATGTTTATAAAGGTCCTGGCCAAGCATGAAAAGGAGAAGTTTACCCATATGCAACTTCGGGAATTGCCGAAATGAAGGCACCACCCAGAAACTTGATAATGGAATGAGGCTTTCTGCCAGTGGAAGGTGGAAAAACCAAACAAGAGCCCAATCTTTCTTTTTTTATAGATGTAGTTGCACTTCGAACACCAGAAGTGCTAACAGCCAATTGCACTGGGCGCCTTCCCCATGCCTTCCTGCTTTCAAATTTTGTTACTCCAACGGAAATCTTTTGGCAGGGATCAGTTGAAAATCGAGAGAGGCGATATGAATGTGAAAGAGACAATCTAGTGACAGATACAACATGCTTTGAAGCAGCTACATTAGGACCAGAATTGTCACAGTAACAGGCAAAGCTCTTTATCTTAGAAACAATGCATTGCATGTATGACGCGTGTTGTGCCACCAGGGCCATTTTTAGTTGACGCAAGCAATCAAGATGCTACCAAACCCTGCCAAACAAAAGAAAAGAATACGTATCAAAGCAAGTAGAGCAGATTCCAGAGATTGCCTAACAACGAATTTCAGAATGGAACTTCTTATATGCTATCGGAAAAGGTGAACTAAACTGAAACGGGCATCGTAAGGCATAAATTCATTGGGACAGAGCAAAGATATACTTGAATCGATCCTCCAATCGCGCTTGAGTTCAAGGCAATCTTTAGCGCAATAAGTAAAAACGAGAGCTTACAGCAGCAGTAGCATTATAGTTGTACACACAACCAACTGAGCACCGACAAAGATGAATTATACTAAATTGTACCAGGAGAATCGATCTTCAATTTGAGCTACTCGAGAAAGGGGGGAGGTAAAATACGTACAGTACAAGGAGCCTTGTAAATTAGAATCGACGTGAAACCAAATCAGACTTAGAAAGTAGATTGAGAAAGTTAGTTGCACGAAGAACAGCTCACATTGGATGGAATTTGCTGTAGAAGCAGTAGATAAAACGGAAAGGTACCATTTAACGGATAAAGAAATAGATCAATTGAAGAAAAGCGGGAAGAAAGAAATTGTGGTAACTCCTCGTTCAAATACACGTTCAATTCAACACGAAAAATGAACCCAATGGGAGGGAAACTCGTATCGGCTTGAAATAAAATCAGTATAGCGACTGAGTTTTTCCCAAAGAAAAATTAAATTTTTTTCTAAAACGACGAAAGAATGGACTACGATTTACGAAGTGGTTATCCTCCCCGCCACAGGCTAAAGATGAGAAGTGAGAGCAATGTTCGGGTCCGAATCCAACCATACCCAAATCGCCTTATCATGATTAACATCTTGTTAACATGGTCATCATCTCAACTCTATTGAATTTGAACGAAACGCTATCAAAATATTTTTTTGCTGTTGAACAATCTTCAAACACAGGTCATGTTAACATAATGGTAAAAAAAAAAAAAAATAAGTTTTCCTAAAATTAAGGTCAATATGGTTGAAGTCATTTATAAATTAATTTATAATAACAAGCAAAATAGAATACAAAATATCATGTCAGAAAATCCTCAAACCAACACAATGTGAATTTTCTTTTTTATTTTCAAATTTATATTCACATAACATCTCGGTTTTCTGCCGAAAATTTGCAAAACAAATTTTTACTAACCCTTTGTTTACAATTTCAAAGAACTTGGAAGGTGCCACTACGCAATTTCGTATGAAATCTCCGGTTTTCACTGAAAATAGCTTTCGCAAGCCTCTTTTTGAAACAGTATTTAGAAAAAACGTTGCGGGATAAATTTATGAAAAATGTAACTGACTTTTCAAAAAATTTCCTAATAAGGTGGACATTTTTTTAATTTTAAAATTTTGATATAAATTCAGTCGAACCCTAATCTTTTCTTATTTCTCGCTGGTTTTTTCTCTCTCCTCACGAAAGCACCTCTCTCTTCTCGCGAGACGGGGTTTCGTCCGGCGGTGGAGCTTCCGCCGCGCCGCCCCCGCTGCCCTTTTCCATTCCGTTCACTACTGCCCGCATGAGGAAGGCACCGTCCTCTATTTCTGCCGCATAGCAGATGGTAGTAGGGGTGTCCGACGACAGCAGCTGCT
This sequence comes from Nymphaea colorata, assembly GCF_008831285.2. NCBI lineage: Eukaryota > Viridiplantae > Streptophyta > Magnoliopsida > Nymphaeales > Nymphaeaceae > Nymphaea > Nymphaea colorata. The sequence goes on along the minus strand of NC_045148.1, from coordinate 13,757,148 downwards.
TTCGGGTGAGCCGGAAAAAAGGAACCAGCTTGGCGGCGGCTAACCCGGTCGACCCACAACCTGCTCCCTGATCTCCTGCAGAGATCTGGCACCTTACTGCGTCGACAGAAAACAGAGGGCTTGATTCTCTGTTATTCCGCCAGAAGTAGTAAAAAAAAAAAAAACTTCTGTTGGTTTTGAGGATCGAGCAGACAGAGGTCGTCGGTTAAGGAAAAAAGGAGAAACAAAAAAAAACGTCAGAGGTTATCTTCCTCTCACCTCCTATGCTTGTTCCCTTGCCAAACCCTCGATGAGGGTTTGTATAGTTTCGAGAGACTGGTTAAAAGGACTTAAGGTCAGTGTTCGTTTCTGTCCTCTGTCTCCTTGGGACACAGTGGTACAGGGAAACAGAAGCAACATGGATTAAAGCGTAACATGATATATCAGATCTATGGAACTTTATGCAAAATTTCTAACTAGCATGCTTCATTCATTAGATTAGTAGATTCTAGCATGCTCAAGAGTTACGATCTGAAAAATGGCATGTTAACATAACTGTGAACTCTTGCCGTGCAGACAGAGTAAGCACCACAGGCACTGCTAGGGTCGGAATTCAGCCGCCTTTACTGTTTCCATCATACCACTGATGGAAACAGAGAATCGCAGGTTGTAGTCCTATCTTAACTGCAATCTATATATACTAGCATGCTTCATACAACGAAGATAGATTTTTAGTCTAGAACTGTTTATTCTAGCATGCTTCATATAGAATGTCTAATAGTTCACTTTTATCTAGTATGCTTCGTACTCAGTAGCCATGATCTAAAAAAAAAAATCATGATAGACAGACGATATTCATGCCTGCGTAGGTAGCGTCCATCTGTATACTTCACAGGTACCAACAAAGTCCGAACGTACTTACTTGGTTTCGAAGTCGAAGGGCCGTCTGGCTCTGATACCACTGATGGAAACAGAGTAATGTTAAGGTAGCGGAAGCAGCAGCGCCTCTTCAGCCACGTCTCAGCAGCAGCACCTGTGACAAAATAGAAGAGAAAGGAAAGCCACTATCCAACACTGGTGGCTCGCAATGGGCCACGAAAGCAGGAAGCTAGCTAGGTACTTCAGCAGGACAGTAGCATCTTCCGATTGTTTTGTTTTTTTTGGCTACCCACTGTATCTGGAAGTTGGATCACATGCATTTCGGAGTCAAGTGAAATACATCATTCTGTCTTTGCCTTATAGCTGAGCTGTTGGTTGGAGACCGTCATGTTCTGTTTCATCCTTGTCAAGCAATCGAGTTGGGTAGCCGTGGTCTGATTTGTTGTCTGCACCCTTAACTACAAGATGAAAAGCAAAGAACTTCACCCTTGTGTTAAGTGGAAGGCAAAGTATATCCTTCCTATGAGACTGATTAGAGATGATGAGACATCCTAAGAAATCCAACAGGCGGCCGTCAAAAGTATTTGGGTGTAAAGGGAACAGTTCTTATATCTTCTAAACAAGTAAAATCTTTTCACAACATGCTTTTGGACATTGCGATATGAAACTTAAATAAACGTTGCGGAAAATTCTGGTTTGTCCTGACCTGCTGTTCTAGGAATAATCTCTGCACAGGACAATGGTGGTCGCTCGCTACCGTTATTGCCTAACATTTACTTCCAAGTAAAGCAATTGCGTAGGTTTGTGTTGCAATATCTTAGGTATCAAAGAATTTAGATTTGCATGCAGATATATGAATACATATACAACAGATTTCACTTTAATGGGTTTTTCTTTAAAGGAAATATGCGGACGTAAGCGATACCATTAAAAACATATAAATCAGGGTTCTCCCAGCAGGCTTGCGTTGGAACATAAAAATAAATAAAAAATTCAGGATATATATATATATATATAGAGTTTCGTAGATCCTAAAGTGACATCAGCCTCGTGATTGTAAATATTGTATATAAGATTTTAGCATACAATAATGTAAAATGACATCTATAAAATACAATAAAAACATGAGTAAAAATGTCAAAAGGTGAGGATGTGGTAAAACAGTCAAGATATACAGACTCCACGTTTGTAGAAAAAGGGCAAATGACCTCCATGCTATGAGTAAAAATGTTAAAAACAAAGGATGTGGTAAAACAGTCAGGATATACAAACTTCACGTTTGCGGAAAAGGGCAAATGACCTCCATGCTTAAAAGATCAATTAACTAAACCTAAGAAATAAAAGAAAGTGATGTGTGTTTTTTCAACGCATGGAACATTAACAGATAATGGTTTTATACAAAAATATCCGCAGAACATGACTATCACATCCATGTCAGAGAATGGCGTAATATGGTTTAAGACCAAGATTAAGGTGTGTACTATCCATTTACCCTGGATCTCAACACTTTGGGGAAGTTTAGTAACGATTAGAACATGCGTTCTTTATATATTTCAGCATTGCATGAATCTGTTCCCAAGATTGACATAGATTTTAGTATGAACTCGGTGTCATGTTACCAAGTGTTCATTCTAAGTTTTGATTTTGGAGAATTCAGTGTTCACGTTACCTACAAAATGCTCCCTTTATGAAGAAGTTCTGGTGGTTCTAATTTTATATTTTCCTGTTTGTGGATTTGGATTCTGCAAGCACTAGACTACTTCAATTCCAGAGTCCTCTGTCTTTCTATCGTTGATCGTATGGAGCTGATCTTGTGATATACGGGGGATGGAAGAAGCATGACCTCGTCTGGCCGATTTGCACCGGAAGAAGCGTGATCTACATCCAGTTCCGATTCTCCGCTATAAATCCAAACGGATCCATCGAACCAACGTTTGGCTTGTCATTCTACAATTAGCACATTGTGATTAACAGTAGTTTCATTGGGAATCGGGGAAGATGTCTATCGCACAATCAAAGCTGAGATCATTGCGGGTAATTCCTTAAGGAAGGCACAAGAACGTTAGAATGATGGAATCAACATGGTGGCGTGGCCGAGAACGTAATCAAAGCAAGTAGAGCAGATTAGAGGCGACCTAACAGCGAATTTCAGAATGGAACTTTTTATATGCTATCGGAAAAGGTGAACTAGACTGAAATGGGCGTCGTAAGGCATAAATTCATTGGGAAAGAGCAAAGGTATACTTGAATCGACCCTCCAATCGCGCTTGAGTTCAAGGCAAACTTTAGCGCAATAAGTAAAAACGAGAGCTTACAGCAACAGTAGCATTATAGTTGTACACACAACCAACTGAGCACCGACAAAGATGAATTATACTAAACTGTACCAGGAGAATCGATCTTCAATTTGAGCTGCCATAGGGAACTCACTCCTGGATCGTCCTCCCCCTCGTAAATCGAGTGGTTGTGATTATGGACTAGGTGTGGCCCGTCATTTTGGCTATACCTCCTCCTATTTCACGATGCGTTGCAGCCAAATCAATCCACATTACGATGAGTGCCTCTTTCCTGTTAAAACCCAAACCCAATTTGATTTGTCCATATATTTTGTGTCCCCACGATGGGAATGAGTGGGTCGTACTTAAGTCGTCATATGAGTTCAAGGATTGGCGTCAAATACAAAGAGTAGGAGTGAATTTGACAAATGAAGTACTTACTTAACATTAAGTTCCAAGAGAAGGCATGGGGAAATTATATTGCTACTTAAACTACAAGTCTATTAGTCCATCAAATTGTTGGAAATTATATTTCCCGCTAGCAGTAGATTTGATCAGAAAATACGGTACACAGGTTGGGGTAGTACATACTTTCATTGGCTATTTTCTCCGGAATTGGTTCGGATCGTCAGCCAGTAGGATGCAGCTTTCATGCATCTTGTAGGGAAACTCTGATTCTGACGCCTCCTCTGAGATTGGTGGGCAGTGATTGTACATCTGTCCAGCCATGGAGATAGACCCGAGAGACCTCCAATTCTAAGCTAGGTGTCAACGCATGAAGTGGACGACAATATTTTCGCCACGACTACTACTTTCAACCTTGGGAATGTATGGGCATCAAGCTCAGCCTCCCTCCAGCCACCTGAACTTTTCCACTCCCTGAACTGAAATCAGCGTAGCCTCTCTTTCCGGTAGAAGTTACGCTTTTGATGTTAACTGAAGGGATCGGAAGTACATCGGATTCGGTGGTCGTGATCAGCAAAGAAGGGAAAATGGACAGGCCTTGTCTCATTTGCCAACCCAGCTGCGCCATTCTAAAAGGCCAAAGGGTTGTGCGCAGCCGGCGGCAGGAGCACCACGTCGCCCTTGCCCCTTGCCACACGAAAAATCATGAATGAACCTTGTAATTAACAAGGTTATGCTGATCTTTTGAAAATTCAGTGCAGTTTCCTCTTTTTTTTTTTTCTTTTTTAAGAGAATGGGTGTAGAAAATTTGGACCTGGACATGGATCCGATACTGATCGCAAATGCTATCTAAATCCAAAATATTAATATTTCGTGCGGAGAAAATCCAGCAAAGTTCATGTGGCTATTAACCATTGCCAAATGGAGCTTCAACACGACTATTGGTTTTATGTGAAAGCCCTGCCATTTGCTAGTGTCTCTTAATTAACCAAGAGAATTTCTAGTCCTACACAGGCCAGCTTTGAGAATCAGCTATAAACTTGTTATATTCTAGACCAAGTCCATAAATAAGAATGTTCTGCATATAGGCCTCATTAACTTTTGACTGAGGGTCAACTAGTGAAATCTCACTATAGATATTCTTAGCTTTCATAAAGTACTATAATATTGACATACTTCCCGGAGTTAGCGTGTCTAATTCTTTTTCTCACAGCTAAAAACAGGCATCATTAACTCAAGAACAATGGTATGATAATTGAGAATCTTATCATCACAAATATGCTCTAACAGCTTCTTCTCAACTAATGACTTAAATTAAAAATGAAGTTTTTTTTTTTCCTTTAGCTAGCCATTTCTTCATGGCATCATCTTCAACAAGGATTTTTGTCTATGATCCTAATACTACATCTCATAATTTCTGCCCTTGAAAATATAACTCTATGCAAGATTTCCAATATCTAGAATAGTTAATGCTGAGCTTTTCAACATTGCTCTAAATAACAGTCAATACATACCACCATAATATTAGGACATCTTTACGAAAGAACAAATATAATCACAATTAACAGGCACATAAACTTACAGCCAACCTAATATAGGTCACATTTCAACTAAGCTAAACCAGAACAGATACCAATTATAAGGAAATTTGGATATGAATACGGGTCTGGCATTGATTGAAAAATACTATCTAAATCCAAAATTTAATCATTCAGGCGGGGAAAATCCAGCAATGTCTTTGACAATAAAATTGCAAAAATTCACTAGAGCAAGTATTACAGATAACTTAATCGAAGGCGAAACTTTACCGAGTAGTAATCCAAAAACAAGCTCACGGAGTGAACTTGATGAGAACAACAACAACCTCTCGAAAGAAGCTTACAGAGTCACAAGCCACTTAGAGAACACGGAAGAGACGAACTCACGGGATGCTCCTTGCACTTCTCACCCACAACACCTCACGCACTTCTTCTTGTTGCATACACGCAAAGGGGGAAGCGTCCCCATTTATAGTGGTAAGAGGGTGGGTAGCGGGAACTGCTCACCCCTTCTCACACTTTCAATTAAATATTTTATACTGTCTTGTTTATATTTCAGCCCATCTTTCAGGAAACAGGAGACTCCGCACTTGAGTTATCTATGCTCTTCTGAAAACGGCGGAGAAAGCGTCAGTTTTTCACCTTGGTAAACTGTATGTGCCATCAATGATGTGTTTTTGCACCTTACTTTTTCTTGTACCAGCAAATGGTTGAAAGCAACCAGACAGAATCTAAAACCTGCCACTTCGAACCCCAAAAAGAAAAATATATATATATATAAAGAAGGGTTCAACGATGAGGAATGGCGGAAACAAAGGTCTATGCTTTGGGTAAGCTTATGGATGTGCTGGTGGCTCGGAATGGGCCACGAAAGAGGAATGGCGGAAACAGAGGTCTATGCTTTGGCTAAGCTTATGGATGTGCTGGTGGCTCGCAATGCGCCACGGAAGCAGGAAGCTTGCTAGGTACTTCAGCAGGACAGTAGCATCTTCCGCTTGTTTTATTTTTTTTCGCTACCCACTGTATCTGGAAGTTGGATCACATGCATTTCGGAGTCAAATGAAGTACATCATTCTGCCTTTGCCTTATGGCTGAGCTGTTGGGTGAAGACCGTCATGTCTGTTTGAGCTTCATCCTTCTCAAGCAGTCGAGTTGGGTAGGCGTGGGCTGTTTTGTTGTTTGCACCCTTAACTACAAGATGAAAAGCAAAGAACTTCACCCTTGTGATAAGATAAGTGGAAGGCAAAGTATATCCTTCCTATGAGACTGATTAGAAATGACGAGACATCCTAAGAAATCCAACAGGCGGCCGTCAAAAGTATTTGGGTGTCAAGGGAACAGTTCTTATATCTTCTAAACAAGTAAAATCTTTTCACAACATGCTTTTGGACATTGCCATATGAAACTTAAATAAACGTTGCGGAAAATTCTGGTTTGTCCTGACCTGCTGTTCTAGGAATAATCTCTGCACATGACAATGGTGGCCGCTCGCTACCGTTATTGCCTAACATTTACTTCCAAGTAAAGCAATTGCCTATATATATAAATCTCTCCATTTGCTCGAAGTACATGTGGGCCATTTACGTAGACGGCCTACAATAGCCGATATTTTGTCGGCTGAATGAGTTGTGTGAGCAGCAACAGTTCATATATATATATATATATATATATATATATATATATATATATATATATATATATATATATATATATATATATATATATATATATATATATATTGTTTCTTAGATCCAAAAGAAACATCAGCCTAGTGATTTTAAATCTTATATATAATGTAAAATCACATCCGTAAAATACAATAAAAACAGTGGTAAAAATGTTAAAAGTAAATGATGCGGTAAAACAGTGGAGATATACAAACTTCACGTTTGCAGAAAAAGGGCAAATGACCTCCATGCTTAAAAGTTCAATTAATTAAACCTAAGAAATAAAAGAAAGTGAAGTGTGTTTTTTCAACGCATGGATATTACATTCCACGAACATTAACAAATAATGATTTTATACAAGCATAATCCTCAGAACATGACTATAACATCCATGTCAGAGAATGGCATAATATGGTTTAAGACCAAGATTAAGGTGAGTACTACCCATTTATCCTGGATCCGAACACTGGGGGGAAATTTGGTAATGCTTAGAACACGCCTTCTTGATAATACAGTATTGCGTGCCATGATTGACATAGATTTTAGTATGAACTCGGTGTTCATGTTACCAAATGCCCCTTTTTATAAAGAAGTTTTTGTCATTCTAATTTTCGACTAGTGTTCATGTTACCTACCAAATGCCCCCTTTATGAAGAAATTCTGGTCGTTTTAATTTTAGATTTTCGTGTTTGTGGATTTGGATTCTGCAAGCACTAGACTACTTCAATTCCAGAGTCCTCTTTCTTTCTATCGTTGATCGTATGGAACTGATCTTGTAATATTCGGGAAATGGAAGAAGCATGACCTCGTCCGGCCGATTTGCACCGGAAGAAGCTTGATCTACATCCAGCTCCGATTCTCCAATATAAATTCAAACGGATCCATCGACCCAATGTTTAGCTTGTTGTTCTACAATCAGAGCACTGTGATTAACAGTAGTTTCATTGGGATCATTGAGGGTAATTCCTGAAGCAAGGCATAAGAATAATGGAACTGAAGTAACGCACAAGAATGATAGAATCAACATGGTGGCCGAGAACATAATCAAGTAGGTGAAAGTCATCGGATATTCCATAGAAAGGTGCAAAGATCTAAACCTGGCTGCCCATGGCCAAGAATATTAGAGCTTCGATCAGGTCCCTTCTGTTGTTCCAAGTTCCGTAAACATATCAAGCGGAAGCAGGGGGGTTTAGATTTACTACGAACGGATCTTCGTCTTTGATCCTTTCAAAAAGTAGTTACTAATCTTTATGTCAAGTAAAAGAAAGGAAATTGTTGGCTATGAAAATGAAAAAGAAAAGTGTATTGGCATGTGATTTTCATAAATTGTTTTACATGAGAAGCCGACTTCAAGTCACAAGCACAATGCCGTGATTCTTCGTATGTGACCAAAAACAAACGTAAAAAGAATTGCCATAGGATAAGACCGCAATAGCTGATCCTGATATGGATTATGACAAGTTCAGCACGGGCAGATCCTATCCGCCGGACCGGAAAATTTTACAATGGCGTTCTTGGTGCCTGAGATATGGCAAATTTTAATCTTGCCACTTCGAAAATGTTTAAGATAATTGACTGCTTTCTCCGGGAATATTTAACATAAACGGTTCATGATTTCTTTCATTTTGAGTCCACGTTCGATTGTTTTAGAAAAAAGAAAATTAAAACTAGCTATCAGCCGACATGCATCCAGGACAATATTATTTCTGCAGACGGCATTTAATATAAGGTTCGGCCATATAATTCTATCTACCTCATTCAATGTCGCTTCCAAAAATTTTTGCGTCTTTGATTAATAATCAAGTGCCACTAATAAATTGACAAATATTTGAAAACATGCAAGCAGTGGACAAGTTTGCCATATTTTTCTTTTTCATATATTGAAGCTAAGAATAGTTAGAGTAATCAATATCATGACAAATATGGTTGCGGAAACACAGGCGTGCATTTTGCGGATTATAAAGAAAATGAGGTATGCAATTGAATTCGCACGTCGACTATTCTAACTAAGTGGACATATTTGCAAGTAACCCCAAATTTTAGATAACCTTTTCTTCGTGTACAAAAGGCAGGCTGGCATGACGAAGAAGCCAAAAAGGGCCTCTAGCCATTTAAGTTTCTATTTCCACAAGGCCACGGCTTTCAATTCCACGTTTGGGCAGTCCTCAATTTTTAGATAAACGTCAGGGAAAGCTCCCTCCAACTTCTCCAAAAGACAAGTTATTTATTAAGAAATATTCTTTCAAAGTTCATGCACTTTCATTAGCTCCTAAAGCGTAATCACACTTCAATGAGAAATTTTTTAAAACAAAAATGTCATAAATCTATTTGTGGGTATCCGGGTCTACTACGAATCGGATTATTTCCATCTAATTTGGTTGGGAGCCTACCCTTGAGCAAGCTTTCCGATGGAATTATTATACTTTTAAAAGAGCCATTTTTGTGTTTTTCCAATAAAAGCTTCATTTTTCAATAAAAATTGTCAAGAACGGGCCCCAAGCAAAGTTTAGTCATTAACATGGAAAACAAAAATATTAGTGGTATTCTTTTTTAACATCCCCTTCTATTACTAAATTACATTCTAACTAGTTCAGCTAATGTTTTTTCTTCGTCGCTTAGGATGCAAACTATGCACTTTAGACCCTTATTAATAATTTCATAAAAAAAATACTCCCTTTACTGAAAATTTCAAAAACTGGTCACTCTTTTTTTTAAGAAAAAAATATCATAAATAAATGTAGGCCAGAATAAGAAACCGCTCCCGAAAAAAAAGTCTGAAGTGACTCGCTTCTAAGAGATGTATGATAAGTTCTATACAAAATCAACCCATCTTCAATCCCCTGGAAAAGACAGGAAGAAAAGGCTTAAGTGTATCAACCCTAACAACCAATCATACACTTAAAACTTTAATAACAAGTTGGTCTAAACCTTCACTTCATGTGGAACACTTACTATTTTTTTTTTCTTCATCATTGTCATGAAAATATCAACCTAGACTTGCAACTCATTCTCTTTTTCTGCACTAACTTCTAATTCATGTATCTTTTCAACTTACCTTTTGTCTTTTACGGGTTTACTTGATTTACCTTATCATGTGGATCGTCCAACTCTCCGTGCAACATTAATTTACTTCAATGCACAGAAAGGTTCTGCAAGTGAATACATTGATACAATCGTCCGTACCTTTCAGGCCCCATAAACTGCACAAAGAAAGGTACCAGTTGAAGATTCATCATCCCTAATCCCTTTAAGTAGATGACAACCAAGTTTGGATGAGCCCAACAGGCCTGGATCCAACGAGATCCAGGTCAAGAGCTGAACAACCACGATTTAAGGAGTGCCTAGAATTGGCGATGACTACTACACACGATAGTTTGGCCCTTGTGCTCGAAAAACTTGTGGATCTTAAGTAAAGTTTGGGTTCTGTCCAGTCTACACACAACCATGTCATGTGGACCTGTCCTGATAAGCTAATCGAAACCACAACCATGAACCATGAACCTTCTTAATTGAGCCTAAAGCGAACCATATCAAATACTTGATCCAATCTAATGTAGTTACCTTCTTTTGTCATGCCATGTTATAATGACAGACACTGGAACACGCCGATGCACGTCGACAATATAAAACTGGACTTCGTATGGCTAGATATCTCTCAGCATCAAACCCATATTGCAGAGCCTTATATGTATATATATACATTGTTGTCAAATTTTCCATAGTCCATCTCACATTTAGACGTAGAGATGGACGGCTGAGGGGTGAGACTTGAGAAAGCTGGGAGAAGGAATGGAAGCTTTGTTGCCTTCTCATCATTATAAACGCTATCGAAATCAAGGGATAAGAAAATTAGTGAGTCGGCCGGATCGAATAGGATCAGAATCAGCATGCAAGTCAGCTCTGGAATTGGTCAGAATTAAGATAATATTGTATCACTTTAAAAAAAAAATAAACAAATAATGATATCGCGTCGGGGGGGTGCATCAAATAATTGTTGCCCGATCCTTACGGATTTTGATGGCGACGGTTTGAACTTCCACATTGGAAAAATGGCACTCTTTTAATATAAGTGAAAAAAAAAACTTGACTAAGATCTATATTGGTACCAATACATACCATTCTTATATTAAATTAGTGATGTAAGAATTAGTCTGAACTCTTTTAAGCAAGCTAAAGGGTAGAAGAAATAGGAGTTGAAGTCAAGGAAGCACATTAAACGTGCTTTACTGCAGCACCCAAAAGAGTTAGGTGTTAGGAAGAAATAATATAATTGCCGGGGGCCGTGGCGGCCGGTCGATCAAGACGCTGATCCCGTCATTTGTAGGGATCCGTAAGGGCTTTATGGTCATTCCGTACTCCCTTTGAAAGGGAAAAGGAACGCTCGAATTTCCGCGTCACGGGCTCCCAAAGTGAAAGGGACCCTCCTTTTCCGAGGAAGTTACGAAAGTGCCCGTGAAAGAGACCAAGATTTGTTTTGTTGCTGGCAAACATGACAAGAAGCGCCTTTTGAGCCACACAAAGGCGTCCGCCCTTTTCGAGCCCTCCTCTTCTTCGTAATTACCAGAGCCCTCAATTATTTTCAACCGCCTGACGTCTTCTTCGACTTTTTCTTCTTTTCATGTGCTTCATTTAATTAAAGGCACGTACGCGTTTGATGACACCGTCTGAGGGGGTTTTGTGAAAACTTCGTTTTATAAAAGTTTTTTAACGTGTTCTGAAAATCTGGTTTCTGGGTTTAGGTGATCACGCTTTAAAAACCTGTTCTTTTTTTTTTTTTTTTGTGAACAACCTGAAAAGGGTTAGGTCAGGTTTTTCACTTTCTTTCAAAGTATCAGGTTTTACCAAAACTAGTTTTTCCCAAACCCACTTTTGATGTCATCCAAGCACTAAAAAAAATGGTCCAGATTTTGCATCCAAAACATCATCTAAGATGATTGCATTAAGAATAAAATCTCTTTTCTCTCTAGTTTTAATTTTAGAATTTTTGAGACATAGTAAAACGTAAGGGAGCGTGATTTTAGTTAGTGGCTTTTCGAACGGTATTATTGCATTGAAAGTTCGTATTTGAAATTAAGTGAATTCTATATGACCGCAAGTCATTGTGAAAATAATTGTGAAGCGAGAAAGGAAGAACATCATTAATTATTTTATAAGTTTTTTTGTTCGCAACTTGCTCCCATCTCGGGTCAAGCGTCACATGCCAAATATAACACCTATCGACCCCTCATCTACCGCGGGGCCTGCGTCTAGAGCTGTCGTCGCCCCCGTGGTTGTTTAATATATAAAGTATGGCATGCCAAACACGCACCATTGAATGGCCAATGATTTCATTGTGGAATTCAAGAAGCCATATTTTTCTATTCCTGTAAGGAGTTCTCGGCTGGCGATTGCTGCCTGCATTCGGTAATTTTGGTCGTCAGCATGGAAGAAGGTCGAAACATGAAATGAAACTCACCTTTGCTTATGAAGTAGGTCTCCTCATCTTACTTCCCTTCAATGTGAAAGCTACGGCTGCCAATCCTGCCGTTCTGAACATTGAACACCTAAAGCACACGTAAAATTTTATATAATGTTACGTGCATCACACACAGTGATGCTGAGGTTTGCATCTTTCCTTCCAATTTATATATCTGTTATCTCCCCACGGGAAGAAGCAATAGCGAAGGGTTCTTAAATAAAAAAAAGGCTTGCCTCGTGATCCATCTGCGCATATAAAAGGATAAGCATCGCCTCAATCATGTAGCTCTTTCGGGTTCGCCACAGAGAAAGAAATTGTGGATTGAAGAAGAAAACGCATTGGAATTCATTTGGGCCAAGCTGTTTCGTATCGGATCGTGACAGTCAATTGAGGAGGCACTTTATGCTTCCCTTCCCTTCCCTTCCCTTCCCTTCCAGGGAAGGAAGGCGCTGAGTCATTCGTTCCGTAAAGAAACAGAGGCCATTTAGAGAATGAAAATGACTGCCTATGCTTCCTGCTTAAAACAACTCGTCTTGCATGAAACATGCCGGGTCCACGTGCCGCACAAGCGGCCATGCACCTCTCAATTGCCCGATGGCCTTCCCCGAACCATGTGCTGCTTGATTCTCCAAATCCAAAACGTTCTTTTCTACTTCAATTACGCTAAAATCCAATAAAAAAAGCCTGGTTAATTTTGGTTTGGCATAGATTCAAGTTCGATTTTTTTAAAAAAAATTGAAGAACCATTAAAATATTTAAATTAATTAAATAATTTCAAAGGGTAAAAATAAAAACCCGATAAAAAGAGATACTGCTAACATGGGTTTCAGACCCAATTTTTTATCCTTCCGTGTCAGTTTAGAAAGCCACACGACGAACAGTCCTCTTTGTCACTCAGCAGTTAAGACCAAGTTCCCTACATTGATACACATGCATTATTTAACTATCAATATGTATATTTATTTTAATACTCATCTGTAGGTACTCATAGCGTTTGAGATAAAGACAATAAGTGATATGAGATAACATTAAACATGGGTATAAGATAATGTGTATGAAATAGTAGAAGAGGTACGAAAAGATGATAATATGTGAGATAATGCTAACCCAGAAGTATGAGTTAATGACAAATGTATGAGATAACCGAGGACAAAAACACAAATGTGCCAAAAGAGGTTGTGAAAAAGAAAAATGAAGAGGACCTTGAATTAAAGCAGCGTGCGTAACCAGTCCCGGTCCATCCTGGATATATGCACATTTGCCAACGCCGACCAACCCAGCGAAGTGAAACCCCGAATGTTGGTTGGAGCGGGTCGCGTGGACCCCTTGTGTGTTCATAGACCGTGGAGCTGGAGCTGGAGCTGCGAGCTGGATATTGCTTGGTTCTGGTTATTTTATTTTCCAGCTACCTAGTTACATGTGATTGGTTATATTTAAACTAATCTTTAAAATCAGCTATTGGACGTCCGTGTAAATAATATTGTGTGCGTGACATTTTAAAATTTCTCTGTTTCTTTTTAAAAATCTTATGACCATGCTGGGGTTACGCATATTCCAGCAAGATTATGTCGATAAAGATGCATGCACTTCGAAAGCTCTGTTTGGTTAGCTAATATTTCCAAAGACAAAAATATAAAAAAAATAAGAAGAGTGGTTTATGGAGTTTTTGGCATTTGGATGAAAAACGAGAAAGTTGGGAACCATAATTAGGATACCAAAATGTTAAACTAAAACATATCTGTTTTTTTCCAAAAAATTGAAGAATTTTTTTTATTTATTTTGAAAGCCCTAAAAACACGTGGCATTTTTTTTTTTTCCATATCATCTTCATTTTTCTCTTTGTTGCCTTTGGCCTTCAGTTCATTCTAGCAATGAGGGCATCCCATTTCCATTCAAGCGCGCCTTGAGTATCATACCACACGCACGACGGTGTTATGTCTAATCTGTTAGCAAAAATTGGAATTTTATATCGGGAATGTTGAGATTATTATCATTGAAAATTTTGTTTTTCGGTTCTCCATTGCAAAGTGGTAAAGTTCAAAAAGGTCAATTCCGGATATAATTCGAAAAGTATTAACCTGAACCTCTTTAGAAACGAGTTTCTTCAACGATCCCCGGATTGGCAGGCGCGGATCGAGCTCCAATTGGTTCAAAAACCTTCTCCCAGCGGTTGGACTTGGACCTTCCTGATCTTTTCGGGAAAAAGGAAAAGGAGGATAAAATGGAAAATTTTTTGTGGCCCAATGTCCACTTTTATCCCTTTCCACCTGAATTACCCCGGGCAGATGTACGTTCGTCATAATGACCATTCGTGGAGGGTAGTAACGTCTTTACGATGATAATGCTGGTGAGGACGGCGCGGTGGCCTCGACTCGTGGAACTTCCAGAAGTGCAGGGGGATATTCTAGAGCCTCTGAAATGGCAAGATTACCCTCCCCATGCTTCCCGGGTCCCTCAATAATTGGCTCGATGACGTCATCACAACGTGGTGCCCCGCGATTGGCGCACCCAAAGGTTCGCCACCTAAAACCACGTCACCCACACCAGCCAATCCCCTCACGCCACGCATCCACCTTCCCAGTCCCAGCTGGATTCGGCAAAATCTTGCCGGCGAGGCGAGCTCCCCAAAGACCAAAACGCCCACCAGATCCAGGAACCTGACCGGAACGCGCCGGTTTGACTTATCGGATGACGATCACACCCTTCCTTCTTTGCAGGCAAATTAACTTCGAAAAACCATCGGGGCGATCTTCAACTAGATCTGGAAAATCGGATCAGACTCCGCGCCCCTAACAATAATGCAGCGATCTGGATCCTCAAGAGATACAGCTTTCCTCGAATCTCTCTGACTTGGTTTCAAGGCGATCTTGGCTGGTAGAAGCCTCATCCAAAATATTTTATGATATTTCTATCAAATTGACCAACCTGTTCGTTGCTATATTTTGCTAATTGGTTCCGCTTGAAGATGAAGACTTGTACGTTGGAGGAGATCAAAATAATTTAGCGCGCGGGGCATGCGTCTTGGCATGATCTACCCAAACTTACCAAAAAAAAAAAAAAAAAGGCATTCATATTTGCAAGTGTAAATGGTAACTGCCTATAAAAAAAATCCGGCTTCTTATGCCATTTTGAACTATCTATTAATTGCTTTCCAACTGGGAATGTGTTGGGAATTAATGATTTCCTGATGTGGAAAGCATCTGTTCATAATTTTGCAGCGCGGAATTTGTTGTCAATTGAATTTCTTAGTAACTGTAAATCTTTCTAAAAAAAAATGCATGCTTTGATCATCGGTTGAGTGATGCAGACCTGCCACTAAGGCCTAATACATTTATTCGTTTGACTGTGTTGCTGTTGTTCGGAAAGATGTTCCGAGAAACTTCTTCTTCGCCCCGGAAATGAACATTTTTAAATGAAATCAAGCTTCAGATGTGGACAGGATGCTTCTCTTCAGTGAGGCGTATGGCTTTGATATTAGCTTCCTTATCGTTTCTCTCCAGCTTCTTAGTTGCTTCTTCCACTCATCCATGCCTTGCCTTTCACTTTCCATTTTTGCTTCCCTTGTTGCATCGTTTCCTGACACATTTTCTTGTATTAATTTGCACCCGCAAGTAGCTACTTGTATTCAGGGTCGCCTGTAGCGTTTCGTGGGCTCTAACGTACCCTGCTTGGCGAATCATTTTATTTTTACTAGCACTCGTTTCTTTTCTTAGATCTCCGTCATACATTACTTGTCCCTTCCGTTTCGTAGCTTTGCTGAATAATCTGATGTTAGTTTTTGGTGATATCCGGTGGTGCATCTGAATATGTTTTCAAAATATTCTTCATTGGGATTTTTCTTTTTAGAAATTTAAAAAATATCAATTTTAGAAAAATAAAAATCTGCGCTGGTCACGACCTACCATCGGAAAGAAATTCTTAATCTTCATATCATTCAACGAGTAATTCAGAAAGTATGTGCCCCTGTGGATGAAAGTCATGGGGCCGTTGAACATCAAAACTGGACCTTGGATCCCGGAACAATGCGTGGCTCCAGGCCACCAGAGCATACTAATTAGGCTGTGTGGGTCCCTCGACTGAGTGGCAGGGATCCCTTTCTTTTTCTTTTTACTGTATAGGCCCTACAGTATTTTCAAAATGACGATTTCGTGCCACCGGGGACAAGGAAAAATTTTTCAATTCAGAAATTAAGGAAAGACAAAACCGTCTTTTTATTTTGTTCGTTTGTCCCAGCCTTCCCATCATGCGGACGGCGGGATATTCTTCAGGCAAAGTGCGAATCATCGCCAGTCCCGCGACGCTGAGTACTTAGTTCTTTGTATTAATGGTTTCCATATTTATCCTCCGCTGAAATTTCGGACGGAGAAACTTTGACTCTCCTCGTCGTCTGTAACGAACGCACCGGCGACATTGGAATGACGAAGTTTCTTCCGAAGGGACAATTTTCACTAATCTTCCCTACGAGCAGACGCCTCGGCCAACCCGCTTCACCATTATAGATCATTTCAAAACCAAATGTATAAACGAATGGAACTGTTCAAAGCAAAACCAAATCACTGCTTTTACATTTGGATTATTATCAAGGTTAAATCTGAATTTACTTGGGATTGGACTCAGATTTGCTAAATCAGCTTGATTTAATTGGATTGTATCTGGTTCAGTGCACGTCAAGAAGTGGCCGGAACAGATCGGCATTTTGTTACTAGTATCACATGGTCGTCTGGTACAGTTCAGATCCAACGTAAGCCCTTTGGATTTGGATAAGATACACAAAAAGTTCGATCCCTTTCTAGCTCCCCGAAGCATGATTGGTTGCACTAGTAGCTATGTTTAACAAAAAAGAGACTGTGGAAACCAAAATCACCACTTTGAACATGTGGGAACCGGACCCGCACCTCCGTTTGCAGAGCCAAGAACCCGATTCCAAATCGTCAGCTACTAATAAACCTTGCAAATAGAGAAAAGTCATTTCCGGTCGTTGGAAAGGTACTTTTCCGTCGATCAAATTATTGAAAGTACTCGAATGTTGTTAATAAAATGCAGCCGTTCTCTTTCATTCCCACTATTCAAAATTCATTTT
The DNA here is from genome assembly GCF_008831285.2 of Nymphaea colorata. NCBI lineage: Eukaryota > Viridiplantae > Streptophyta > Magnoliopsida > Nymphaeales > Nymphaeaceae > Nymphaea > Nymphaea colorata. The sequence goes on along the minus strand of NC_045148.1, from coordinate 13,739,866 downwards.
GTTCTATTGCTTTTAAGAGGAAACGGTGAATTATTATTCACTTGATATGTTATATATATATAGACACACAATGTCAGCATGATATAACGGTCGAAATCCAACAATTAAAGGCTCCCTGCCCTTGTCAAATTAACGGTAAAAAGTAAAGGGCCTGCCATTTATGACAACTGGCCGATATTAGTGACGGAGTCAAAGGGTAAGACGGAGATTTGAGCTCAGAGGGAGATGACGTTCTCTCCCCCAACCAAAACAATGGGTTTCGCTTGACGCTTCCCATGGCCATCATCGACGCTGCTTTTTCGTCCTTAAATGCAAAGCTCGAGCCCTCTTGGGTAATTGCAAACAGGATCCCACGCTCGTCCTTGACCGGCATTCGAGGCCCATTTTGGTCAAAAGGGAAGAGGGAGCACGCACGCATGCGAGCGCCCGCGCATGTCTGTGTGGGCGTTCGAGAACGGACAGCGGTACTCTTTTTTTTTTATATATTTTTTTTTAATTTAGGAGAGAGGGAGAGAATCAGGGAGGGAAATGCCAAATAGATAAAGGAGAAAAACAGAAAATGAGGAAAATGGGGGATGGAGAGAGTGAACGCGTCCTCTCTCTCTCCTCTCTATGGCGTTCGTTGCTTTCACAATCGGTCGTATCGATCACGAAGCCGTCGTATGACCGTGAGCGCTCTCATTTAAATGTCTCTCTCTCTCTCTCTCTCTCTTTCTCCCTCTCTCTCGTGCCCGACTGCACCTTTTTTCTCCACAGATCACAAGCTTCCAGTAGAGGTTGAAGGGAAAAGCAGAGAAAAAGAGGAAAAAATAGTGCTTTCGATTTTGATCTTGTGAAAAGAGTGTTACAGAGGAAATTTTCTCTGTTGGAAGCTGGTTCGCTGCGACCTGACCTAGAAACTCCCTTATCCTTCTCCGTTTGCCGTATTTCCAGAATTGTTTGACACGAGAAAGTAGAGAAGAAGGGGAAAGGAGTTCTTTTGTTGGTTGCTTTTCGTTTCGGGGAGAAGGATCCATTCTCCTCCAAAATTTTATGGTCCTTCTTTCCTTTTGTATGGTACTCTGAGTCCTCCCGAGCCAGAGGCTCGGGATCAACTCAATGACGTCGGAGAACGAACAGTGCAGACAGATCGAAGATGAGGCGGAGCAGCCGGCGGATCACAACTTCCAACAATTTAAATTGTACGAGACGAGATCGGTGAGTCGATGAAGCTTCTCTTCGTTTCTTCAGCTTTTTTTTTTTCCGGGTCTTGTTTCGATTTTTGTTGCTTTTTAACTGTACCTTATTTGATGCGGTCGGACTCATGCGTTTTTTCTTCTGCTCTGTTGGATTCTGCGGATTGTCTTGATTTCTGTTGTTTTTTACCTGTATTTTCTAGATGCGGTTTGGGTGCATGCGTTTTCGCTTCTATTTTGTTGGATTTCGGATAATCTGATAAGTTCTCTCTCGCTATCCGGAGAATTTATCGATTCCTATGGACCGAGATCTGTTTTTCTGTTTGTTTTTTCTTATTCGAGTTTTTTTCTAGTTTTAGCCGAGGTTTGCTGGCGTTGAAGCTAATTTTGGAGTGATGGTCGTTCTTCTGTGTTGGATCGATAAATGTGATTTTTCTCAAATTCTGTCACAATTTGTTAAAAAAAATTTCTCGTGAATTTTATGTAAATAGGTTCTTGTTATACTTCTTGTTGCAATTCGATTGGTTTTGCGCAATCAGGTTACGAACAAGAAAGCTCTCTATGCCCTTATTCTTCTTCCGGCAAATATGAGGTCGGAACTTAGGATTCAGATAATATGAACGTCCTTTGCTTTTTTGCTGCTTGTTTCTGGACCTCCCCTCTTGATTTTTGCAATCATCTCTCTCTCTCTCTCTCTCTCTGACAATTTCTCTTGTTTGAGTCATTTGGTTCTCACAGCCTTCAAGCACCGACTTGTCATTCTAATTTCAGAAAAACCATGTTGATCTTTGCTTGTTAATAATTTACCTAATTCAGTAAGTTGTTTAACCTGTACTTCATGCATGTTATTGGGAATGATCACTTGCATTTCTTTTTGCCAAAAAACAGCAGATCAAGAATTGGTCTAAGGTCGTTTATTCTTTTCATGGCTTCTATTTCTGTACAGTCCACCTTTTACACAGGCAAGTAATTTTATAATGTGCCAACTTGTCTCAGGAGGTGATAGGATCCTCTAGAATTTGGATCATCTGAGTCGTTGCAGCTTCTTATTATGGGAGCAGTTACAATAGAGACTCCAAGGAATTCTTCCAATGACTTTTGGTTTGGAAGTTGATATAGTTTCAGATGAGGTGTATAAGAAACTCTGTTCAAATTTTGAATGATTAAAAGCTATTTTCTGTTCAAAAGAATCCCTTTTTGAGAACTTGTTTCGTTTGCTTGCGTGACAATGCATATGCCTAGGTTTAAGAGTTGCTGATCCGACCTTGTTCCTGAGTGTGCCTCTGATATGCATATTCAAAGAGGACACACTTATTAAATGCATCAAGCTTTTTAGGTTGATTTGAGAGGTTAGACTAACATGGACTCAACTAACTTAAAAGCTGGAGGTCAACTCTTATCCTCATAGATGACCCCGAGCTTGAACAACCGTGTGAATGTGATTACATGCTATAAAGGAATGATAGTCAACCTTTGGCTGCTATCCCTCAGACTAGAAAGAGATATAGGTCCAATAGTTTGCCTGTCATAGGTAGACTGTCCCACAAAGCTATCCAGTTAGATATCTGAAAACAGTTTCTGATGCCTGGAAACAGGAGGAGAAAGTAAAGGTTATAAATAACTGCAAAGTGAGGATGACACCTTCTACATGTGGGAAACGTTTGGAAAGAACAAACTACCCATTAACAAATGAACAAGGTGAAGCTGAAAAATCCCACTGCAGAGGCAAGCAGATACATTCTAACATGACATCCTGTGACTTGTGAGGTACTATTGCTCTTGAATAATGTTTCATATTTCACAAGTAATGAATCTGGTGATGTTAAGCTTCTTCACAAAGATTAGTCTATTTATAGTGTCAATGTCCAGAATCACCTTTTTAAATATATAACCTGAGAATCTGAAGCTGCAGGTTGTAAAATAGCCTCCTTCATTAGAAAATTGAGTTTTAACTGAGTTCCTTTATAACCCTGCAAGATCATGATACTCACCCTTGTGAATGGTTATGAAGGCTAAGTTCAAGAAAGACTAGCATTAACAGCCTGTGGTTTCCAACGTGATTTACTTATGAATAATCTATAACTAACTGAAAGATTGAATACTGTCGATTTTCTAAAAGTTCTTGTAGAAAACTTAAGAAAGAATATCTGCAACTACATGCCCTCTGATGTACTGCAAGAACTTTCAAGACCCCCAATAAGGAATAAATTCACTTAAAGGACTGCATCTAATAACTCTTCCATGCCTCTGCATCATGGCAACATGATTACTGGAGAACACTGACATGAAGTGACTCACTGATGGAAAAGCTTGCAGAGTGGAATGGAAAAATTGTTGGATAATCGATCAATTGAGAATATATATTTCAGGAGAAAGATGGGCAGTCTATTGTACTTTCTGTTGGAGTCTAATATCTAGCTGGGGTGATTTTGTGGTTTAGATCAGGAAGCTTATGACTGGAAGATCCTATAGAGGAGAACGAGGAATTCTCTATTTGAGCCCAATTTTGGCTTGCACCATTTCTCATGCTTAATTTAGCTAGTTGTTAAACCCAGTTGTTTTGGCTTGTCTATCCTCTATATGAACAGCATTTTTAAGGCATAATCGTGGCACCCATCTTGGTTGGACTTCCCTTTAATTTTGTCGCATTGTAGGGTCTGAAACTTTGAAAATATCAGACATTTGCTATTTAGATACAAAGGGATAAAATATGTAGAGCATAGATATCATATACATATACTATTATTATTGCCTTACTGGTCATTTATTTAGTTTTGTGCTAGGATTATGAAAGACTTACTGATATGCTCCATTATAGTGAAGATCCTAATATCCTTGTTTACTGTATCTTATCTTTATTTTTATTGTGCACCAGAATTTTTATATGATTGGAAGGGACAAGAATAGGATATCATGGAGGGTTTTAAAGATTGACCGATCAGAAACATCCGAGTTGAACATTCTTGAGGACTCTACCATCTACACAGAGGATGAATGTTATGATCTCCTGAAGAGAATAAATGAAGGCAATAAGGCAACGGGTGGACTGAAGTTTGTGACAAAGTGTTATGGGATTGTTGGTATGTATATACTAGCTACCAGTATGATTTGCTCATTAAGTTCCTTATGTTCATCACAATTTTTTAACAATTACATCAGTCGATTATTTATAATTGTTTATATTTTTTGTATTGTTGAGAGAGAATGTTGTTGTAAGATCAAAACACTTTAAGGGCGGTTGGTGCATCCTCACGGATTTGGTATCTGAGTTAAATTTTTTTACTGAAGTTCATTATTGAACTTATCTTTTTCCCTGTAAATGTTCTGGGTATTCTTATTGGAAGTTCACTTATTTGTTTGAGAGCATTACCATATACCCATTTTGAAAAGGGAATCAACCACATACGATTGATCACATGAATTTGCTAAACTAAATTGACCAGGCATTTATCAAGCCAACTAATCAACTGCAACAAATGAATCTGCTTTAAGATAGCCTAGTCTTATTGATTAAATCTTTTTTCAACTCTCAGAAACTCAATGTGTTACTAGAGAAAATGTCATTCTCATCATTACTAATGGCTTCTGTTGCTTCTAAAGGTGTCTGCTAAAATTGCCAATGCAATTTATTGTTAGACCTCGTGGTTACTAGGATATCTATCTATCTATCTATCTTTCTCCTCCTCAAGGGCATCTAGAAGATGCATAAAAACACAAGACATTGCTTTTGGGCATAGCCACTTTTGTGTAATTGAAGGATTTATATCTCCCACATAGTTTTTCTAGTCAAAATTGAGCATTGCCAAACTATCCATATCCATGTGGATTATATTTATAAATGACTCTTAATTTTTTTTAGTCTAATGATGATTTTATAAGTGTTTGACAATTAGCATTCTGAAAATTTCACAAGCTGGACGCACCACTTGAGAAAAGCTTGAAAGTGTGAATGTCAACTGGATTGTACATTAGAACTGCTATATGAAATGTTTCCATGTACAAGAACACATCCGTATTTGTTAAACTAGAATCTGCATACTGCTATGAATATGATATGCAGTTTTTTTAACTTTTTGAGTAGATTTGTGTTTCTAGGCATATTTAGTGGCCCATTTGCTACCATTTGACATTTGAAATGTGCTTATGGATTAAAAAAGTGATACCTTTAGTGCCTGAACATCTACTGGAAATTCTAGACTGTAGGCTACATGTGGTAATCAAACCATCCATCTATTGATTCCTACAGCTCCAAATCTATATAATCTACTCTCATTATGCTTGAAGCTCATGTGGTTATTAGGTTTTTTGCATCAAAGCTTGATTTTCATCCAAATTTGTGCATTGCATTCTTTGGTCTTCAGTTTGTGTGAACAATTTTTCAAAGCCAATTTACTTTCGCAATAGTGATAAATCAGCATTTTTAACTCTGTGACCTGTCTGTAAATTTTTTGTTTTAGCATCTTCTCTTTTCCTGTTTGCTACCTTCTGTATGACAAACTTAATATTGTATGTTTTTGTCTTTTCTGCAGGATTTGTAAAATTTCTGGGGCCTTATTACATGCTAGTTATTACAAAAAGGAAGCAGATTGGAGCAATATGTGGTCATACAGTATATGCAATTGCTAAGAGCGAAATGATTGCACTTCCCCATTCTACTGTCGAATCCAATATGACTTATTCTAAATATGAGAACAGGTTTTTTGTTCATTGTACTCTAAAGGAGACTGTAGAAATTACTAATGTAAAAGTATCTAACATTCATACTCCTGATGGAGAAAGTTGTTTATTTTGTGAGTTAGAAGGTTATGTTATAGAATTTGAGAAAGTTGTGTTTGGGAAATGCTTTCTCTTCTTTGCCACCCGGCAGTGCTAAGAAGCTTTTACTTTTTGCCCAATTTTATATGATGAAATGTTTGAATTATTTTGGGGTTTTGTGCATGATGACCTTAATGATATCACTAGTCGAAGTAATTTTGATATTAGAATGGGTAAATAAGAATTGCTCCCACCACTCCGTTTCCTAAATAAATAGCTGTAACAATCCCATGTTTACCATTTGCAAGAAGGCAAATATAACTTGTAGGTAGTTGCTCAACTTGTCAATAATGCTGATTCTGTAACTCGTTTATGTCCAGTCTGATGATGTTTCACCAGAGATTTTTCTTATTAATCTATGTACCATATGTTGTGTGAATAAATATCTTCAGCTTACTTACAAATTGTCCTTTTGTCTGATATTGCTTGCTAGCTGCATACACTTTTTGTTAGTCTTATTGAAGTTCCTTACCATTATCTGTTGTGGACATAATTATGTATTTCTGTATTTTTTATATGATATAGATACAAGAGGCTCCTTTGCGCAGTGGATCTTACCAAGGACTTCTTTTTCAGCTACTCATATCATGTTATGCGTAGCCTTCAAATGAACGTATGCGACCGTGAAGCAGGACAAGTTGTATATGAGACTATGTTTGTTTGGAATGAATTTCTGACACGTGGAATAAGGAAGCATCTGAAGAACACTATCTGGACAGTAGCATTGGTGTATGGCTTTTTCAAGCAGGTAATGAAATTGCAGTATATCTTACTGGAATTACTTGAAGTAAGAAATGGGACTTTATAGGAACTGGAACCTTTACTTGAAGTAAAAGTGAGAACTTTATAAGAACCAAAGCTTTCTTGTTGTGTTTTTTATTGTCCATGATATCATTGATGCATTTGATATGTACATGGAAACAATTTAGTGTCTGGATCTCTTCGATTTTGCTATTTGTACTTGATCATAGTTTTCCTGTTTGTGATTCAGAAGTTATATCAAGATGGTGGTGTCTACATGGTCCACTAGTGAGATCTCACAGTTTCGGTTCACACCCATTTAACTAATTTCATCTCTTAAATGAGCATCGGAGTTCTTAATTAGGAAGATGCCTGTTTAAGCATAGGTCTTGTTCCTTCTTGGCACTGAAAAATCTCCCAAAAAAAACAGGATCAGAATATTTTCCATGGGCTAGTCATCTTCAAATGCTCCTGGATGATGATGATAAATTTGAATCTGCATGACTGATGGCTAACACCAAATGTTTATTTAGGTATACCTCTTGGGCAGAGATTGATAAAACAAGCCAGGATGGAATGCCTGGAATAACAAATTGTTCTGCTTGTGGAAATTGAATAAGCTGGTTAAATGGTAATTGTGGAAGATCGCTTAGTCATTTTGGTCTCCAGACTGAATAGGATCCATAAGAGGAGAGAAAAAACATGGTTCTATGAACTATGTCATGTTCTCATATATGATATACCATATTCCGGCCAAGGCACCATAAATAAAAGCTGTTTTTGCAACTCACATATGTTTATAAATTCTTACATGCTCCATTTTACAAGCTTTTCTTAACATGGGAGTTCAAAGCTTTGAGAAACAAAATGTAATCCATTTAATTTATGATTGTGTTTAAACTTTAAAGCATAATCTCAAATACTGTTTACGGATTTTAAATGGCAAGTTTTTAGCTGAGCATTTTTCACATTTTTAACATGTATTTTTTTTAGAAAGACACGTTGTTTGTGACTATGGACTTTAAAGAAGCAAAAGAACAAGAGATGTTATTTGTTGGAAACAAAAAATACACCACTTGGTCCATACAGCTGCCTCTTCTGGCCTTATAACGTCACATTTGATTAAACATTGTTTGGTTTTATAGCTGCTGTTATGTTGAATGCATCTTAAGGCATGCAATGTTATCTCCAGTTTTTTGTACTATCACTTCTACTAGAAGTCTAGAATCAGGTAGGCCATAAACCTTTACTTTGTGTGTTGCCATTAGATTATATGCAGTGCTGTGTTTGTTACTTCTTTTTCTCTGTTCGTTCAATTATCTGACGATAATTTTTATCTTCTTTTGCTTTCCATTGATATCTTTTTTGTGGGATCAAACAATAGAGTCTATTCTGCAAACTGGAAGGATCACGCTACAAGGCCTGTTTGACTGCAGGAAAATTTTTGAGGACTTTTCCATGTGTACAGTTATCCACAAAAAAAATAGTTGGATCTATTTGTAGGGAGAAGAAAAGAAAGGTGTACAAAAGATTTTGTCAAAGTGGAAAATTTTTTAGAAAGCATACGTGTTGTGTTAACGGGTTGTATGGTGGAGATAAACTCCTCTAGAATGCATAATTGTTGGGTTTTATACTATTGCAGTGATTGGATTCTCAAGTTATTGCCAATGTTTTCTTCTAATTTATGGATGCAGGCCAAACTTTCCATATGTGGAAAAGATTTTAATTTAGCACTCATTGCCCGACGATCACGCCACTTTGCTGGGACCAGGTTGAGTTTATATTCAAGTTTGCTATGCACACAACTTTTATTGCTCAAGTTTGTTTTGAGATAATTTTATGTCCTTTGTGTTGATTTTCTTTATTTGCCTATGTTCTGTGTCAGATACCTCAAACGTGGTGTTAATGATCAAGGAAGTGTTGCTAATGATGTTGAAACAGAACAGATAGTTTATGAGGATGTTCCTGAAGGATCTGCAACACAAATAAGTTCTGTAGTGCAGAACAGGGGTTCAATACCCCTATTTTGGTCACAGGAAACATCACGCCTGAATATTCGGCCTGATATAGTCTGTGAGTTTAATTGTTTCTTGCCATATGAATACTTGATGTTTGCATTGTTTGCCAACTGACATTCTTTTCCTCCAGTGCTGAAAAAGGATGAAGCATATGAAGCTACAAGACTTCATTTTAAGAATCTTGTGGAGAGATATGGAAACCCTATCATTGTCTTGAATTTGGTGAAGGCAAGTTTTTATAAGTTGATTTGTAAAGATTTTTGGAGAGAAACTTGACTTAGATGTCTGATCTGGTCATTTCTTATTCTCTCTGTACTTTATTAGAGCATGACACCAATAGTTTTAGACATTCAGGACTCTTACACTAAAGCAGTTATGCTGGCTTTTTTCTCTGACAGACAAATGAGAAGAAACCTCGAGAGTCTATCCTTCGTGTAGAGTTTGCTAATGCAATTAATCATATTAATAAAGATCTATCTGAGAAAAATCGTCTCAAATTCCTTCACTGGGACTTGCACAAACATTACAAAAGGTATAATTTCCTTGTGTTCCATATATCATTCATTTATATATTATCTTATGCTTTAACCAGCCAGACTAATGAACTTGTGACAGGAAATTAATTTCTAACTAGCAGAAGCTAATTTTTGCAGCAATGCAGAAAATGTTTTGGCAAAGTTAGGAAAAGTTGCCAAAGATGTGTTGGAAATGACTGGTTTCTTTTTCGGTCAGTTGACACCATCATTAGAATTTGAGGGATGTTTAAGTCAGACTTTTCCTGAGTAAGTTTTTTTTTTCCTTGCCAAATTCTCATATTTCCTTTTTATTCTTGGTTTGCTTTCTCTCTTTAGATAAAGAGGAAAACATGTATCTATTTGTATGTGTATTTTAGTGGCTTTGACTAGTCATGGACATTATTGACTTTGATTGAACAGTTCCAGGCAAAATGGTGGATTGTATGTCTCTGGAAGTACTGAGAGCAATAACTCAGAGGATTCTCAAGATGCTGAATTTGGCAATGAGGAAGGATCAATTGATATGAATGCCAGTCATGTAGTCAAGGATCCTATGTTCCAAACTGGTGTCCTGAGAACAAATTGTATAGATTGTTTAGACCGCACAAATGTTGCCCAATATGCATATGGATTAGCTGCACTTGGCCAACAGCTCTACGCGTTGGGTTTAACTGATGATCCCACGATTGACCTTGATGCCCCCTTGGCAGAGAAATTGATGGAATTTTATGAAAGAATGGGTGATACACTTGCTTTGCAGTATGGGGGTTCTCCTGCACACAATAAGGTATTCTGAAATCCTGTCGCCATCTTTTACTTTGGACTGTTGCATGGCTCCATTATTTTTCATAATAGTCCAAACAATGTCTGCATGCTGCTGATTGTGTTGCACTTCTAGAACTCTTTGGGTCTGCAGTCTGCTGATTATGTTACATTTCTAGAACTATTTAGGTATTTGTTATGTTGCTTGCCAAAGATGTACAAGAACCTTTAGGAATTTTGTTGTTTCCTATGAACTTCGCTGAATTGCTGAAATGACAACATAACCATGAGCGTGCAAAGAATATCAAAACATATCCTTGTTGCAGGCTTTATAAGTGGCAATTTAGATTATGTTTGCGGTTTTTTCTTCACACAGAAGTTGTAGTTAACTTTCTAGGACTAAGAACCTTTGTCCTGGGTTGAACATCCTAGGAAAGAAACAATGATTTTTTTTAATTTTCTACATTCTTGCTCTCATTTTAGATGCTTTTCTGTCTCACAGAACTCTTGGTTCATCTTTCAGCATATTTGCACTGCTTTTATGTTCTTTCAACAAATTTATTTGTGGTATTGAACAGATATTTTCTGAGAGGAGAGGTCAGTGGAAACCGGCAACACAGTCCCAGGAATTCTTTAGGACACTGCAACGCTATTATAATAATGCTTATATGGATGCAGAAAAACAAAATGCAATTAACCTGTACGCCTATTTTTCCTTGATGAGTTTTTCCTCCTTTTTTTCTTCCCATTTCTTCAAAATCTTTTTTGCTGTAGTCTTAGTTTTTTTTTTTTTGTCTGCTGGGTAATCAGGTTTCTTGGTAACTTTCAACCACAAGTGGACAAGCCTGCACTTTGGGAATTACATCACAATGTTGGTAGGACCGATGAAAATGCAAGGTACTGTTATGTTTTATTTTCTCTACCTTAGTGTTATCTTAATATTTGTTTATCAAAGGGGACGTCTTTTGTCCCTTGTGTTTGCCAATGTTTTTTCCATACACGGTTTTATCTTTGAATCCTTTCTATATATTTTAAACTGGTTTCCAACAGTGTGATGGGTAAATCCTGAGATGCAGTTAATGCTATAGATGCTTTATACTCTGTTGTACCTGCACGTGGACCAGCCCATTAGTGTTAGTCCTGACTTTGAGTTGAATCTTTGGATGTGCTTGTTGAAAATAAGCACATTTAATTTGTATATCTTCAATGATTTAGCATTCAACAACTGGGGAAGCTGCAGGAATTGTGGCAATGCTCCTAAATTCCTGTTGAACAAGTTGTGAATAACTTTTTATGGGGCTGAGCACCACCATGCTTGCCCCATATTGAAGGTTCTTGGGGTTCAACGGTCTTCACATCAGAGTCGTACATGGTGGGGGGAACGTAGGTACAGTGGGATAATCCAGTGAGCCAGGACTCCTACTCCAAAAGTAGCATCTTTGCTATTTAGAAAAAGGTCGCAACCCTGGCACTAGAGTTTATTGTGATGATGGAATTCCCTGTATGCACGTGTCCATGATTATATGCTTTCCTTTATGTTGATTAATGGTAGAGTAATGTAGTCAATGCATGAGTATTATTGTCTATGTCAACCACCTCCTCGTGAAGAACTTATATTTTCACTTTTTTCAATGTGTTCAGAAATAAAAAAAGCTTGATTGATGCTTGTTTTGAAAATAGTTCTGATATATGCAGAAGTGGTCTTGTCTCTCTGAGTTTCTACTTTTGGCTTTCAGTGTCCTGGTTTGAATTTCGTTCTTTACATTTCTGCAGAGTACTTTTCAAAAGGTCCTTATCAGATGGTAGCATTCTCTGTGACGGTGGCACACCTTTATCCATTACCAAGGATGTTGGCATTGAGAAACATGGTTTCTCTAACTCAGCTTTACCTGAAATAAGTGCACAAGAAAATTCTACCCATGACCACTCTGATTCCAAGGGAGAGACCTCAACGAGTGAACATAATATTTCTTATTCCAGGTTCTTCAACTCCTTCTACTTTCTCTCTTTTTTATCATGAGAACTTCCTTGAATTTCAGTATAAGATATTACTTTAAATTTTGAGCTGATCATAATCCACTAAATAGAACAATGGAAAAAAATATTTACCTGTTTTCACTTTCTTATTTTGTAGGTTTGTGCCCTTAGCAACTCGCCGGCAACTTTTTCCGGATATGCAAGGTGATTCTAGCCACGACAGTGATGCTAGTGAGCATAGTCTTGGTAAAATTTCAAGCAGTTCAAATTTTGTAGATGTTGATTGGTTGTCATCTTCCGATAACTCATCTGATGAAATTGATGAAAGGTAATTTTTGATGCATCCTATCTGAAATGTCCTTCCTAGAATGTTCATTTTGTATTTTTTAGTTTTTCTACTGTTCATAATTTTCTATATGATTTAGTGGTTGCTATCTTTGATTGGCTTTTCCAATATTAAAGCAGTATTCACACGTATCTTATTTTGCTTCTGAAACTTTGCAGCTACTCTTTGATCAGATATATTTTGTTTTGAAACTCTTGAGCTGCTTTACACTGATTCCCTTGTTCCTATACTTCAACCTCTCAAGTATCACTAATGAATATAAACATCAGTATTATGATTGACATGTTCTTGTTTCTGAGATTACTGTATTAGCACATCTCCTGTCCCTTTTGCCAATGGGAGACATTTTTTATTGTCGAACAATTTCTCTTTCTCTCACCAGAATAATGCTTTTAAAGTACTAAAATTGTCAAGATGCAACATTCAAGCAAGTCAAAACAGATTCGATTGCATTTTTCAAGTCGACTACAGGGTTCACCAACCGTGGCTCAGCAGTTAGCTTGCTGTAGTTGCATGGACCTTTTTCAGCAGTTAACTTGTCAACCTTTTCTGTTTTTACACTTGGAAACCACAACCTTTGTCAAGAGACATTGTTGCTCACCCCAGGTGTGGGAAACCATGTGTTCCATCCACCTATCAGTTAATTGAAGTTTCTTTGTTAGTGAAAGTATCATTATGAGCCTCTTTGTGTCAAGTTTGACCAACTTAACATGGATGTCATTTTCCTCTCCCATTAGATGTGATCATAGCAGTTGTGCTGATTGTAGGTCTGCACTCATTAATTCCTTGGGTGCTGGGCAATCATCAGAGAATATGATGAATGGCATCTCAGCTGAAACAACTCCATCTCAAAGTGAAAATGGAGGTAGCTCAATGGTGAGACTTTTTCCACTCCTGTCATATACTAAAATCTTCTGCTAATAACGTAACACAATGAGATTTCAGCGAGTAAAATGCTCTTTCAGATCATTTTCCAGCATACTTGTATCTAAAATTTTTTGTTTGGGACTTCATGGAGAAACTGTTGCCCTGGCCATCAGGATACCATTATTGCTCACAGTTTGTAAACCTCTACTTCTAATGGAACGGTTTGAGAAGTTCATGGGAACCAACTGGTCATGCATTGCATGTATGGTGTTTGTATGGGTCTTCAGAAGTCTGATCTAGCTCGAGGTCATTTTGTTGCACGGTTTTTGTGTATCTGATTTGGGGGTTTGCATTGTTGCAGGAAGCCACTGCAGAGTTAGAGGAGATGTATCAGATGCAAAAATCTGGACCTTTTGCCAAGCTGTCAGATAACTTTGCACGATGGGTTATCTTTGGACAGACCCTGTGTAATTAGTCCCAAAAATTTTCTGGAATATATTTATTATTTGTTGGCTCTGACCTACTTGCAGTGGGGGGACGTGCTCAATCAGGAAATAGGGAAAAAATGGAACAGAGACGGCGCTGCTCTTGTTCTAGCTTCTGGATTGCTGGCGTGCGGCATTCTTTGTAAGATACTGGTTAGTGGGTATATTCTTGGTTGGGTGAAGATGCCCAATCCGAGTCCCACATAGGTCTGGGGGTAAATAGTTGCAGAATTTCCTCTCTCTCTCTCTCTCTCTCTCTCGCTCTCTCTCTCTCTCTCTCTCTCTTCCTGTGGGAAAATGGGGTTTAGAAGCCTTAGTGTTTCATGTACATATATTGTATGCCGTATTTGTTCTCAGCCAAAAGGAAAGACTTCTCTTCATAACTTGTCGAATTTAATGTATACAGTTAGCTTAAACTACCTGAGTTCATTGGACCAGTTGGCATAACGACTCTCTCTCTTTCTCTCTTAGACACGCACATTGGCCACGACTTCGCAAATTTAATGTATACAGTTAGCTTCAACTACCTCAGTTCATTGGACCAGTTGACAGAACGACTCTCTCTCTTTCTCTCTTAGACACACACACATTGGCCACGACTTTGCAAAATTAATGTTTACAGTTAGCTTAAACTACCTGAGTTGATTGGACCAGTTGACAGAACGACTCTCTCTCTTTCTCTCTTAGACACGTACTTTGGCCACGACTTCGCCATCTCTCTCTCTCTCTCTCTCTGTAAATTACGCAGAGAGTAAAATATTTCTTCGTACCTAGAAGTTGTCAAACAATCAGGTTACTTGTGAAGACGTTTTGGTTACGCATGGAGTTGGGATTAGGCTAACCGATTACCGATTGCCAAACTGCCTTTAAATATCCATGGTAACGAGAATTTGCCTAGAACCATGTCCCTTCAATTGATCAACAGGACTGCATCGTATGGGGCACTATTTGGAACCCTCATCAGCTAAGAGTCATCGTCCCACACTCCGAATTAAAATTCGCTCTCCAAGATGATCTAAAGGTATACTATGTTTTTAAATCTTTGTGCTTAAGTCACTCATTTTGTGATCTTCAAGTCATCTGAGTGCGTCGAAAATAACATGATATTCGGTTTATTATGTAGCTTTCTATCATGACTACGCTACAAAGGGGTAAAACATGGTCCCAGCTTCTAAGTGTCCCCGTTGCATGGATCTTGGTGTTTTAACTGGTTATGTGAAAGTGAATAATGTGTAGTGGTTTTCTCTTGTTCTCGATGTTGTAATTGTTTGGGGCTGTTGCCGCTAGGGAAACATGCTTTCCATTAGGGTTTAAGACTTGGCTTCCTGTTTTGGTGTCTCTCCATCGGCTGCACTAACCCCCTTGGGATTACTATTATGTGATTCACCTTTAAAGGGACGCCTTCTCTTATATTTTCAGAAGAAAAAGAAAAAGAAAAAATTGCTTTTTCTAGTAATAAGGGAAGACGTCTCTTTAAAAGTGAATCACTTAATAGAAATCTTGAAGGGGGCATTTTCAAAGAAAAGAAAAAAAGTTGCTTCATTCTCCCTCAATAATAAGAAAAGACCCTTAGAGGTGAATCACGTAATAGTAATCCTCACGGGGTTGGCGCAATAAATGGAGCAGTGGTTGGTAGTTGGTTAATTTAAGTTTCAAACTCCTGTACCGTCAACTCTCTATGTTGTAAAAAGAGCGCACCATATAGCAAGTTTGTTACCCCAAGCACCAGAGCAACCCTAAACCTTATGGGGATGGAAGGAGGCTTTGCTCTTCACTCGGGCAGTAGGATTAGCTTCTTGCTCAATTAACATCACATGGTTGGTAATTTTCCTTTGAGTTTTAAAGCTGAATCATGTCAAATCTTTGTAATTTTATGTTATCTACTTTGATGATTATGTGTCCGCATCACTGATGAATGCTTAACTTGATGTTAGGTCAGCACCAAATTGATGTTGTGCAATAATAAATAATTTGATTAATTAGGTCAGAGGTGGCTTAGCCACGACACACGTGAGCTGTTATGAGATGCCTAGAACAGGGTCTTTTTTTTTTTTTTTACGTTAACTAGCTTTGGTAGGAAGTAGCCATAGGATGCGGGCATGCCACCTTTTACGCATGAAGGAAAAGTAGGTGAAGGTGTAGTTTAATACTGCCGGCGAGATTATTCTAACATCCGATAATGTAATAAACACGACAGCCAAGTTCAAGAAAAGTGTCAGGACATGAGAATGAGTTTTTGAGCTCAGAAACTTGGCCTAGTTTCATGCGCCCAGAGCACCTCCAAACATGACCGCCCGTCCCAAAATTGACCTTCACTGGGCTCCCTATGTATTTAACTGCTATGAATCTGATTCTTTGGAATATCTTCCTACTTTATATCTTCTTTACCCACTTTTTCCCTGCAGAAGCCCACTGGTTTCAGAAAAGTACGGGCGAACAAGAACCCGAACGTCCAGCAAAATTATGAGCAAATAGGAAAAAGAATACGGTCCCCATTTTGCTTGACATGCGCGGAGAATATTAGAAAGATGATTAAGACGCGTTTCCAGTCTTTCTTCAACGTCAATCTTGAAGATTTGACGGCAGAATACTGCAGAACATCCTCCCAACATACAATATTCATCCACCTCCAAGCGCTATTGAGAGTCTGGGATAATTCCATCCTTTTTATGGCATGATCTTGCTGATGTAACAACTATCCATACTTAATAGCCTTATTTTACTTCCTTGCATTGAGGAAAAATAGGATTTAAGATTGGAAGAGGGAGCGTCGGATCTTAAATCCATAGTTTTCAAATCATGAGAATCTGAAATTCAAGGTCATCAAATGAAGAATGGTACAGTTCATGGGGCCTGCCTTACAGAGGTAGATTTTCACAAGAGAAAATATTCAAGCCAAAACAATTCGGGTATATCTGGTTAGTAATGACAATCTAGATTAGATTAGACAAAGAAAATCGGATCCAACAACTGAATTGTTAAGAATTTTTTAGACAATTTTGCACATGAATCGAGTCCCTAGTAAAAACCAACCTAATTAAAGCCTGGAGCTCGGAAAAGAGCAACGCTCAGTGGCCCACTGGGCCGCGCGTGCATCTCGTACTGTTTCCTATCAGTGAAACCCGTGGCCAAAATGGGATTGTCTAATAGCGGAAAATTTGTACTTACCTATTCATATGTCACTTGAACAAGCAGCTGAGCTGAGCAAAATCGCAATTCTGTAGCAACGAATAATAAAATGAGGAAGTTCTTTCCAGGATTTGGAGGACCAGAGAATCCGCTCTCACCTTTAAAATGAACGTTTTCATATGTTTTAAGAAAAAAAAAAATCAAACCGTCAATAGCCTATTCACTTTTAGCTTCTAAAAATGATGTTTTGGCAGAGGTGATTTTTTGCTTCAAATACGGTGATTTTTTTTTTGGAAAAAGATATCAACTGGTTCTTGATCTTGCAGTTTCAAGCACTTACAGTTCATGAACTTGGACGGCTTCTAAACTTTTCAACGACCTACGCTTTTCCCTCTTGTCCTCGAAACTTCAACGACGCTGACATGTCCCCTCATTGTCCAGTTATCTGAAGTACTAAAGGGATCTAGTTCGTCACCGTATTAATGCGTTCCTTAAATGTAATTTTCTTTCTCCTTGTTCTGCTTTCGAGTATAGAGGCAAATGAGGGGAACTGGAGAAGGAAACATTTTTGCATCATCTACAGGACGCTGGTAAAGCTTTTCGTTAAAGATGCTCGCAAATCTCTACATATTTAATTATATTTCCTATAAAAAATTGGGGTCCATTCACGCCCAGAACCATCCCAATTGTTTTTCATGGATATGCAGCACTCTTAGTTGGGGCGATGCCAGTGGGCTGGTCCGACTTAAACCCAAATTCCGTCCAGTAAAGGAAATGCAATCTGATTGCCAACCGAATTTGAATCTTTCTCGCAGTTTTGCATCTGAATATGAAGGCAACCACATCGATGCCAAAATTGTGGAGTAAATGTTTCATATTCTTGTCGGATATAGCCCTTTCTGCATCTGCCTGAATCAGATAGTGATTAGTTGAAACTTGAAACCGCTGTTGAATTCGGATTCAAATGCAAAGTGACATTGTTATTTATTTATTTTTATTTTTTTTTGTAAAACCCAATTGCTTGAAATCAAATTCGAGGGTGAAATTAGAAGAGACGTCATCATCTATTCACATCTTTTCAAACACTCGTTCATCTTTAAAATTCTAGGAGCCGGTTGTTTCAGAATTTCTTCCCGTCAAAATGGATTGCTGCAAAGCAAATAAATTATTCGGGGGCCCACTCTTAATGGAAGGTACTCACATACTCTCTCTCCCACACACACACCTACATGTACATGAATTTCTTCCTGTCAAAATGGACTGCTGCAGAGCATTTACACCGCACAATCAAACGCAACGTCAACTCCCACCCGAAATCAGGTGATCTGGGGGATCCTAAGGCTGGGCAAGAGAGTATTCCACCTAGTTGCTGCTCCTCCGGGAGATCTCTCCGGCGTCACGTAGGTGCAACTCATTTTTCCCTTCCCTTCTTCTCTGATTTAGTTTTGCCACAGGGATTAGAGCTAACCCTTTTAATCACTGCATCAATAATGCCGAGATTTCACACTGTTTACCGTCGGTCGGAGACTCATTTGGCTTGGCATACAAAAATAATAAAAGTAATTAAGAAAATTCAGAAATTGATCTACTAAGATTATGGAACCGAAGTGAATACTTACTTCACGAGGCTTAATCAATACAAAACATAGTGTTTATTAAATTATAGCAGTTTTGGGGTTTGCAAGGGCAAATCCGTCGTAGGAGGGATGGTAAACGGGTTAGACTCGGGTCAGAACCACGCATGTTTCAAAGTATTTGACCCAATTGAACCGGAAGTCAAGTAAGGGGACGTTTGAATGGAGGCCGTTATTTCTTCCCCTTTTCCTTTTCTTTTCATTTTCTAATAAAATTTGAAAAACATTTGCCACGAAGTGTCCGAAGACAATGGGCATCGGGCCGGCCCGACAAAACAACGCCCGAAAGAATTGTGACGAAGATTGCTGGAAAAAGCCCCAAATCCATTAACCTAACCGTTGTTTAAGATGTAAACTCACTTATTTGGCCTCTTTATCAGATTTCATCTGTTATTGCAGTTGCTCTTGGTTCCTTAATTCGTTGTGTGGGTTTGATTTGGAGGAAAAGGATCGATCTTTTCTTAAGGGGAAGGGGAGAAAAGGTATTTTGGTCGTCCTTTGCCGTTTGGGGGATTGAGCATGAGTTTGGATTTTGGTCGTTGTTTTCTGTTTTCTTGAATGCTTTAGACTTATGATCCTGTTTGGGTGCTAGACAAAGGACGCCTTAAACTGAATTGTCAGAACCGGCCAGCGGCAAGGGTGGTGGTGGCGGACCGGCGACGGTGACGGTGGCAGCTCTGGCCCGCACAGCTCTCTCTCTACTTCGAAGTCGGCCTTCGCACTTTGCAGCTTCGCTTTCTTTCTTTAATTTCGAAGATTTTGACCTAACGGGCCGGGCAAAACAGGCGATAACCCGATTCTTGCCCGGACCCGGGCTCGTACCGGGCCGGGTACCGAGTACTCGATGGCGACCCGACCCGGCGCCTAAGCCTCACTCCGAACTGCATAAATTCAGGGGGAAAAGGCGCCAGTTTTCACGCGCTTGTCCAGATCTGATCTCCCTCTCCCTCTCCCTCCCTCCCTCCTTCTTCTGCTCTGCCGGATCTCTGAGTTCTCCGTCCTTCAATCTTTCTTTCCCCCGCCGTCCTAGCTTGAACTTCGGTGCGTCTCTCTTTCTCTTTCTCTCATTTGCTCTTGGTGCAAGCAAGATCTTAATTTCCTCTTGGGTCTTGAATTTCTGATATTTGTCTTGGTTGATCTAGTGAGTTCAATCAGAATTTCATCGATGGGTCGGCCTACTATTCACATCAGTGATCGTTTTGGCGAAAATTTTCTTTGCGTTGGTCTGTTTCATTGGTTCCATGGAAATACGACCCCGTTTTTATAAATAGTTGGATTGAGTAGTTGTTCGCGGTTTCGTTTCATGAGATGTGGCGGATCTGCTGGGTTCTCATTCGTTTATTCGTCTTATAAATATGTGGTGTTCCTCTTGATGCTCTTGACTTTTTCTTTTGTAGTTGATGATTTTTCAGATTTCAAATTTAAAAAACCGGATGGTTCTCGTATTCTCTAGCTGTCGTTTGTTATGGTCGTTGAGTATTCGTCATAGCTTGTAGCTTCTATGTCTGTAGATCAATTGAAGAGAATTGGCATGTTAATGACTAGAAAGTTTAATGCATATTGACCCCTGAGATCGTCCTCAATATCAAGTAAATTCTATGGTTGTGGTGGAAATGTTAGAAATCAACTTCACAGCAAGATCACTTCTGAAATTTTGCTGCAATAAAAGTGTCAACTATGATGGCCCTGGGCCATGTTGTCAATATCAGGATCCTAGGTGATTTCCTTTGCAAAAAATACTACATCAGATAGGCTATAGTTAGTCCATATTTTGTTCGGGTTGGCCCTAGCCATAAGTTTGTAGGGATGCTTAACATCATTTATGTGGTTCAGACAATGGATTCGATGTATCTACCATAAATAGAGTAAGAAGAAGCTAAACTGGTTTCTGCCAAAAGAGACTACAGAATTTTTAATGAATTATTTGCCCAACTGCTTATGAGCCATAGCTGATTTTTTCAATGGTACAAGGGGAAACTTGGTTGTCACAGCTCAATGGTGTAGTGCTATTTGTTGATATCTGAAATAGTGCAACTTTATAAAGAATGGACATGGTCAAATGCATCCATAGACATGATCACGTTGCCATTTCTATCTTTGCTGCTTGTTTACCCATTGATATGACTTCATAGACAATGGCTCTGATACCACTGTAACAACTCAACCCATTTCTAGGCTCGGGCCCCTGGTTCAGTGGATCCCAACCTGCCCTAGCAGTTAGGGAACTAAATTTTTGTGGTGTTACACCATTGTCCTATTTCTCACTACACATGACTGATAGTAGTGTTATTTCCCTGTTTTTCATCTATGGATTTTTTTTCCACTTTCATCAAACTGCAGATTTTTGTCCTTTCGCATCACACGTTGGTAGGAAATTTGGGATAGGAGATTTCTGTCTGTGGATTTTTGTCAATAAATTTCTATATAGGGCGACCAAATGCCACCATAATGAATTTCTTGTTATTAAGATGCATGTGTCATCAGGAACCCTCCCATATTATGGTGGTTTTCACATGAAAATTCCTCTTTTTGTTTTTTTCCCACTCAAAAGCTGTCATGTCATCTTTTTATTGTGAAGTGGTAGGTTATCCAGGGCACATATGTACTCAAAAATGGAATTGCTTTCCACATCCAAAAGCTCTTTGACATTTATTCCTATTAGTGAGCTGTTGTTTATTTAGTAACCGAATATTTGCAGCTGTATCCTTCAACTTCCTTTAACACTTTGTTATTTATTTTCCACTTGCATGAGGTAGAGGAAGTTCCCTACCTCTGCGTGCATGGTTGCATGTACTTGTGCCTGCGAAGGGAAGATAGAGCTCATGTGGATTTTCCTTTTCCAGTTTTTCTTTTTGGGCTTTGTCAAGGCATGCTAGCCTGTTGAAGCTGTGGATTCAACCAGTATATATTAATTTTCATCAAAAGAAATGTTTTCAAGACTTGAACTTGAACGTTTTCATTAAATGAAGTAAAGGACTGCCCAATAATTGGAAACTAAGCTTCCTGTTTCTGCTGTATTTTTCTATAGAAGCATCATATTTTATGCCAAAAGGTTACTATTCACATGCCGTATAGTCAAATTTGCCGTGTCAAAGCTTTTCTACATCACGTTATATTATCTAGTTGAAACATGATGCTAGTGCATGGTAATAGGTTAGTTATGTGTTATTATCTCCTATGGGCTTGTGACATCTATTTGGATTTGTGCATCTATTTTGACTTTTGTACTTATATATAACTGGTGATTTTGGTACAGATGGGCACCAATTCTGTGGATTGTATTGATGCATCCAAGGTCTCTCGTTATTGTCAACAAGTTACTTCCAGTTTTGGGCCTATTGTAAAGAATTTTGCTTTTTATCGTGATGTTATGATTATATAATTCTAATCATTGTCCAGGCAGCATTCCTTTCTTCATATGAGGGAATCACTAAGTGTGTTCCCAAATCCAGAACAATTTTAAATTTATGCAGTAACAATATGCCATGTGCCTGCAGGTGGAGGGTGAGAACCTTCTGGGTGGGAAGCAAGTCACTGTGGTATTTGTTCTTGGTAAGTGTTTCTTGTTGTTTTCCATCTTCTGGTGCATTGTGTTCTTATTATCAACTTCTTTTGCTTTTCTCTTCATTTTAACCCTCCATGTGTCTCTGGGTACTTAGGTCCACGTACCCGTGTCGCTGTACCCGTACCAAAAATGGGTACTTTGACACTTGGGTATCTATAGATCCAAGCTGCTTAATTTTACTTTGATTTAATTTTTTTTACTTTACTTTTTATTTTATTCTTTGGTTGTGAAAATTCGATTGATGTGTATATTTGACTAGGGGGCTGCTTGGTTGTCCAAATGTTTAAAGTTTTTCATAGGTTTCTTAAAAAGACTGTTGCAAGAGCCGTTGATATATATTTTCTATGTTATTTATTTGTTTATGTTGATGTATATTCTTTATTTTGATACATATTTTCTAAGTATTTTTTATTGTTTATATATATATATATATATATATATATATATATATATATATACGGCCGTACCCGCGCACTCAAGTTTTTTGAAAATGGTCAATACCCGTACCCGCTTCGGTACCCACACCGGCACCCGTACCCGTACCTATGTGACATAGGTCTCTGGTAACTTCATCCTGCCCCAATTCTAACATAGTATTCCTAACCTGATTGTTGTCTTAGAGCTATTATATAAGTTTCATCCCTTTTCAAGACAAAGATGTGCAAAAGCAAGAAAGCCTGGTTCCTTGTGAAGATAAAGATAGTTTTATGTAAATAAACCTTTTTCTACTTGAAGCTTGAATTTGGAAGCATGCACCTCCTACTATTCTATACAATTCTGAGTGCCACAACAACATGGTATCTAGAGAAACCGTCAGCATCAAGCCCTTGAAATTGTAAATATTTGTTGTACCTTCCCTAAGGTCCTTTTTTCTTAGCTTCAATGTTAGCTAATTTCTGTTTCCCTTTCTTTACTTGAGCAGGTGGTCCAGGTAGTGGAAAAGGCACACAGTGTGCGAACATAGTTGAACACTTTGGGTTTACCCACCTTAGTGCTGGTGATCTGCTTCGAGCAGAAATTAAATCTGGTTCAGAAAATGGGTATGTTCCTGGCTCTTCCCTTAGAATACTACCCTCCCTCTTACCCCTCAAAAGCTGGCATGCTTCCCTCTTTCAGGAGCTATTTGTTTTTTCCGTTGTAATTATTTTATATGCTAATAGATAATCACTCTTATTTTAGTCCACATATTGTTCAGATGTTGGTTATCAGACCAAAATGCTTTTCTGCTGTTTGTAAAAAAAAAAAAAAATTCTCTGAACTGCATAGTTATGTCAAAGCTAGTGCCTCGTGAGATTTATTTTTGTCACATCACCGTTGTAATGGACATTGTATGCTTATATCATTTGTATTGATTTTGGGGATTATCTTGAATTCTTGTTGAATTTTGTGAACCTCGTTAGTTCATTTCAGATGATAGTTTTTTGAGAGCTGAAATAGTATGCTGTATCTCATTTGTCACTGAGATAAAATTCTATCATGCACATGTATGAATATGTTTCCACATCGACGAGATATTTAACAAAACACACATTCTCCATCAAAATAATCACACATGCCTGCATGTAATCCTTTTTCTACCTTGACTCTGGGACCTTCAATGGGATGAAAAATTATAACACATCTTGACCTTGACTGCTAAATTGCACATGGGACCTATCATGTGACATACTTGCAGGACCATGATACAGAACATGATAAAGGAAGGTAAAATTGTTCCCTCAGAGGTCACAATTAAGCTCCTAGCACGAGCAATGAAGGAAGACAAAAATGACAAATTTCTTATTGATGGCTTCCCTCGCAATGAAGAGAACCGTTCTGCCTTTGAGAGAGTGGTACAATTTTTATCCTCTCTAATAAAGTAACGCTTTTAGGGTGCACTACTTTTTCCTCAGTTTCAATATAACTTCTTTCTAGGTTGATATTTTGCTTTTGGCATAATATCATTCACATGCAAGTGCTGATTTTTGCATAAACTTATCTTTACTGGGTTTTTTTTTTTTTTTTCAATTGACAGACCAACATCAAACCAGAATTTGTATTGTTCTTTGAATGTCCTGAAGAAGAGATGGAGAGGAGGCTTTTAAGCAGAAACCAGGTTAGCTGTGACATTCTATCAAAAGTGTCATAGCAATCATGCTTTCTGTTGTCTGTGATTCCTGATTGCAGTAATTTTTTGCATTTGTTTTCCATTAAGGGAAGAGAAGATGACAACATTGAGACAATACGAAAGCGGTTCAAAGTTTTCTTAGAATCTAGTTTACCAGTAATTGAGTACTATACCTCACTTGGGAAGGTCTTCAAGGTGACTTGATTTTTCATCTCAATATCCACGTTCCTACTTAAACTTTGTTTATTTAACTTGTACAGTTGTACATTACTTTTAGGCTAACTTTGTGTAGATTGATGCTGGAAGGCCCAAAGAGAAGGTTTTTGAGGATCTCGAGTGTATTTTTAGCCCATACAGTTTGAAGGTATGTCACTTTCTTGTGCTTGCTATTGCTTTTGACATCCTAGGCGGGCGGGCGGTTTCACTTGCAGTGTTTAATTTTTTCATGAATTGTCAGGGAAAAGTCAATGTTGAGAACAATGTTGAGGACTGTGCCGATGAGGTTAAGCAAATCCATCTAGTCTAGAGGTACAAGTTTTAATTTTTCGTTTTGCACAAGCAGTACAGTTACATGAAAGGCTCCTTCCTAATTACTTCTGGGGTTTTTTCACCAGGCGCTTGAAGTGCATAGTTTTTCATTTGGGTGCAATGAGGAGCATCTTTCTAGGTGGTCAACGATTACAGAACTGTCGGGCATTTATATACTTTTTTTCTTTTTCTTTTTTTTTTTTGTGGACGATGACTTGAATTAGAGAACCGGTATTCTATTCAACCGGATGGTAAGCCCTTCCGGATTAAACAATTTCTTCCACTAATGTGAAGGTGGTTAGTGTTCAAAAAGTCACTCAAATATGAGAATGGGTGCATGGATGTGTTAAACTTGATAAGGAACTTAATAATAAGTGTTGGCATGCTGTGGCATCTGGCGAAGAACGCTGTACCATGATCCTTGTTACTTTCATTTTATCGTATAGCACGTATGTTTCAAAAATGACGCGATTTTGAAGAGAGGTCAAGTAAGAAAACACATTAATATAAATGCCAAGAGAAATGGCGTACATTGTGGTGGACGTAATTGATAATGGGTTACCTATTTCTAGAATTGGAGTTGAACGTTGGCTGGATTTTCTTATCGACCAGTCAATTGATCCGTCACTGTTGACCTAAGAAACTTAAAATTATGTTTGGCAAATATCTCATTCTTGATTGGAACAAGATAAATATGAGTATCCAAACATGAGCATCAGTAATTTGGCCATTGCTGCTGTAGTATCCAAAGGGATCCTACGGCAGGTTTGGATTGCAGTAAGATCACCGTGTGTTCAATGATTAGCAAGGTATCTCATTCCCGAACAGTGAAAAACATTTGCTTAGGTGATCCGATAGGGCCAACTTTTGAGCAGAGATGCTCTAGATGGCATCAACAAAGCAGACTCTGCGGAACACAAAGCTGAAAAGTCGCTATCCTGCATGTGCTCCCTCCATCTTGAGATTAATGATTTGGAACTGGCAGGGTAAATGAGAACTTATATGGAGTGGCGAAGTTGGCCCGGATTTCTAAGTCGTCTTTTCCTTCCTGTTTTCGTTTCTGAAATCATTAAATGGTTCTCCTTTTTTCCATCTGCAGGCAACGAAAGTGTAGCTTTTGGTAGCAGGCGTACTGGAGGATAGAATTACCTTAATAATGCATTAATATTATCGCTTATATTTTCTTGTGAACACCGGTTTTGCCATTGCGAACTAACTGAGGACGTCTGCTCCTTTTATTGGGAAGCACAGAAAATGCTCCCTTTCTTGTACTCTGCAGATTGGGAGATCATCTTTCCTTGGATGTTGCGGGATCCTACCCGGTCCCTGGGCCTTGGTCATGTTGAAACTAGGAATATAACATACAAAACTGGGCATATTTGGATCATGAGAAACATGCTCTGTTTAGGGAGCAGCCGTATGACTTTCAGGTCCTTCTTTTCATCCTGCGTGCGGATGTTACTGTTATTGTGCAGACATTTTGGCATCCGGATGTTATTGCTAAATTCACTCAGCATTTTTGTTTCTGATTTTTGTTTGTCTTGCCATCCATTTCTCTTGGATGTTTTCCGTTGTAATGAATTTTTTTCAGCTCTCTCTCTCTCTCTCTCTCTCTCTCTCTCTCTCTCTCTCTCTCTCTGTGAGGAAATGAAGGGTAACACAACTGGTTGGGGCCGGGTGGCGCGTAGTAGGTGCAGAAAATGAAAAATTTGTTCCCTATTATGTTACTGGGTATTGGCGGTGAAGATTTCAATTCACATTGACAAGTGTACTTTAAATTTCATTGCTACAACTTTGAACACGACTTTTTTTTGTTAGCATCGCTCAAGGACCTCCATCTTTGCATGAAATCGACTGAAGTCCGAGCGTCACTGTGGTTAGACTCTATAACACGCTTATGAACATCCAAATCTAAAACCTGTCGTGTCATTAACTTCTGTATGCTTAGGAGATGCTTGACCTAATGATATTAATGGGAGTTCTAATAAACACCGTCGAGTCATTCAACTTGTAGGTACTCGATCGAGTTGTCTGCTTAGAAACCAACGGTTCATTTCATATATAAAAATTTCCAAGCATGAAGGAAGCAGAGAAGCAAATAAGCACGAACATCGAGAAGAGAGAGAGAGAGAGAGAGTCATTGATAAAGAAGGTAGGTAGAGAGCGCAAAAGGAGATGGTGGCAGGGTACTGGTAGGACGAATGGCGCTGTAAAGCCAATTTCTTTGTCGTATAACTTCAGGGTCAGGGTAGATTGCTCACCTACTCTGGCCTCCGTGTGGCTCCACCAAAAGTGTCGGTTAGATTTTTTCAAGATCTCTGCAAAATTTCGCGGTCTGCAGATAAGCCATTACGGTTTGTATACATGGCAAAGTTGTTGTTGGACTTGAGGCTTTGTTAACGGAGGTCAGAGAGTCAATACGGTGAGATCACATTCTAGCACCTTGCCACAAGAATGAAGACATTCCCATAAGAGAGAATATTTTTGAGAGCTTTTCAGACCACGGTGTCATTGAAATAATTATATTTGCTTGTTTGGATTTTAGGACACATTTTATGGATTCGAAATTTCAGGCTACAGCCTTCGACGTTGGATTTAGATCAGTTCAGATTTCGATTTTAACGGCATCTGCACAAGTAAGGCCGTAATCTTAAGAACGGCCTGCCTTTTTTCAATTTCTCAGTACATGATGCCATACATCTGCTGACAAGATAAGAGGAAAAGTTCTGCCGTTTTTGAAGAGGTGTGTTTGCTTACTTCTGATTTTAGATCCATAGATCTAACGTAGCATACTTTTCTGTTGTAGCAAAAATTCCACGATTAAATTTATGTTTCATCGAACCACAGACGCAGGATTGATACTTATTACATTGAAAACAAATGTCTGACCCATGGATCTCAAGGGAAATTAGATTCCTCTGAAATTTAAAAATGTTCTCATGTCACCCTTTTGAAATTTCAATACAAAAAAGTAAAAAGGTATTGCTACCCATTTACATAACTTAGTTTTTACTTTATGGTAAAATAGAATGCTATTTCTTAGTTGCCAGTAAAAGTACAACGGACATTTCGTAAAAAATCCCAAACACAAATCTCGTTTTAGGACTGTGGCCAAAAGAAAGGCTCAGCCCAGCCGGGAAAATATTTCCTTCATTCTACCAAGCGTTGGTGAGTCCAGGTCCAGCACAACAACCTAGTGTTCCTACTACTGAGGCTGCAACTTGAGAGGCTTAGCCAGATAACATTATTTAGCAGCGTAGGTGGCTAAACTACGGCAGTCTTGTCCCTTCGTCACGTGACTAACCTTGGTAATTGGTGCCTTTGTTCCTTTCTCCACTTCTCTGATCTCTCCCTCTTTCTCATTCATGGTTCTTCATCTCCTTTTTTTTTTTTTTTTTTTGTGGGGACTGAAGGGCCCCATGTTCTGCTGAATCTGAGTTCTTGCCCATCTCCGCGCTCGCAATCACGCCAAAGATGCATTTATCTTTTGCCCTCTTCCTGGCATTTAGCTTCTGCTCTGCGAATGAGTCTGCAGTAGAGACAGATGCATGCAAGTAAGAGCACCTCCGGCTCCCCCTTTTTCTTTTCTTCTCTCTCTCTTTTCCTGGGGGCTGCTGATTTGTCCTTTTCTCTTTGGTGGCCGTACGAATTCCGTCTGTTTGGCTCCCTTGCCACCCAAACCAAACGCTGCTACCTTGGACGTCGGTCGATGGATCATCAGCATCCATGCTCAATATGAACCAAGTTGCATAAATAAGTTTATGAATACAGGCATCATATATGCACACGTTATATATACTAGACATACAACACATTTGTGCACAATAAAAACCATTAATATACAAGTTAGAAAATTGTATCGCATATTCTTTCCTAAGTTTTTGGGCATATATGTGGAGTTTCCTGGTTAAATTTGTAAGCATCACATAACCAGTCATGGATCACACATCACTCTCTATTTATTTATGTATATCTATATATATGGATGTACATATACACACACACACACGCCCGCGTGCATAAATCTTTGTGTGTGTCATGATAAATGGTCTCAAGTGGATATTTTGTACTGATGTATATATTGTTATCTTGTCCCGTAGGCCTATCGATATTGTAATTAAATACTGAGGCTGGAATCAATCAGATTCGAGCGTCGAGCTGAATAAATTATTAGATCTGATCCAACACACATGAACGGTTTTCAGATTTTGGAGACCCAATTCCATTTGGCTTCGTCCCATCCCCAACTTGGGCAGCAGCAAGAGGACCTCGTGGGCCCCTTCTATCCCA
Source organism: Nymphaea colorata (assembly GCF_008831285.2). Lineage (NCBI taxonomy): Eukaryota > Viridiplantae > Streptophyta > Magnoliopsida > Nymphaeales > Nymphaeaceae > Nymphaea > Nymphaea colorata. The sequence continues at coordinate 13,710,912 of NC_045148.1, read as the reverse complement.
GCCTTGTCTGGAACAAGTACAACCCTCCCCTCTTAGGAACATTCAAGTTGGTGAACGGAAATCGGATTATAAAATTGGAGCAGATCTGGATAAATGTGTCGTGAGTCGAACCAAGTCTGCAAATGGTTTGGATTGGGGAGTTCCGACCCAATACAACAAAAAACAGATTCGACCCATGCAAACGTAAAAGACAAGAAGTCAAAAAAAAAAAAACTTTTGGCTGCTGTTGTAATGTATTGTATCGGGGTAAAGGCCTTTGTAAAATCTCTCACCTTCCAGTTCGCTGTAGGGAAGGAAGCCATTGGAGATTCAAACCTCTGACAATCTCCTCAACTTGCTTGCTGAAAGCATCTTCCCTTCCCTTCTGGATAAGGGGGGGAGGGGAGCCCTTGTGGACCCTCCGGTTTCAGATATACTTGGTGCTTCTTCTGATTTTCACAGCCAAGGGACATTGCGGTGATTTGATTCAATGCCGTAAATATCTGTTTACACTCGCATACCACATCTGCAGCTCCTGACATCGTCAGATCTGAGATCTGAAGGTCTCTCAGAAATGTCGCCACCCATCACGTGCAGAGCTGCGGGTAGTTGGAGCCCCTCCCCTTCCTTTTTTGTGTCGTCATGTTTTGATTTTTGAGTTACTCTTAACCAAATCCAACCACATAAGCGTAATTCTCATGATCGATTTCATACAAGCTGAATCTCCGGCCGGTCATGCAGTTTCCCCGGCGTAAATTGGCCGGGATTTCGAATTTTTACTTGGGTTGAACTAATTGTGGCAGGCATTACAGAGCGATTCGTAACAAGTCGATCGATCATGGCTGGCGACTGAAAGGTGGATTTTGTTTGGGAATGTCTTGGTTGGGTTTGATTGAAACAACTCGAAACTCAAGATAATGAGATTTAGACAAAGGCTTGTTTTGCACGCCTAACTTTTTTGCGGAAAGAGAGAGGGCGTTCCATCCCAGTCCCACCCCTCTTTTTCGTTGTGACCAGCCGTTACCGACACTTCAACGACGCAAAAGAGACCACGAATCATGGGGAGGAGAGGAAAGGAGGGCACCCACTCTTCTTCTTCGTGACCTCATCCCTTGCCATCGTGCCTGTTATCGACGACGCCTTACCCGCTGCAAATCGTTGCGTTGCTTCCATCTGCCGTTGACATTATATCGTGTTTAGGGGAGCGCAGGCAATCTGTGAATATAATAATTGCTGAGAGGAAAGGAGAGGAGAGGAGAGGAGACATTAATTCATTTGCATGCTTCACCCAATACCTCAAACTTCTGACCTTCAAAGTCGAGCGTGCTCTCTTCTTTGGCCCATCGAATCAGCGTGTTGTCAACTTCGATGATGTTCATCATCCTTGTGTATATAACTTGGTCTCTGGTCATGGTTGTCAACGTTTCATGCATGTATAACTTATATTCAACAAAAAAATAAGTTGTGATCCACACCATGTAGAGTCTCATGGAATATCGATGCTATTCCAAGAAATAGTTTCTTGTAAGCCGTCAGGATCTAGTTAGTTAGTGACTTAAAAGTGGTTTCGCATTAGTTTCGGGGGAAATTCTTTTGCTTAAATGAATGACCGAGGCGATGCATGGAATTTTTAGATTATACTGAATCCGTTTACTATGAGATTATTAAGTAAGAGCAGATGGGGCCAGTTTAGGAACTTTGAACACGGTATCAGACTTTTGGTATGCAGATGCTTGCTTATCTATACGTGGTAGAGTGCCGATTTGGCATTTAACTGGCGGTGACGCCATGACAGAGTCAATAATCATTTTCAATTGAGTATGGATTTCACGTAGATAAAAAGTACCCTTCTTAAAAAAATTATTTCAGTTTATTTTTTCACGTAAATGATCGCTTATTGATTTGTCTTGAAGTTGGTCTCAATTCTCAAGTTGCAAGCGAGCAGATGTTATCAGGAACCTCTTAAATTCAATATTCAACAAATTGCTTCGTGTCCTACAAGGTCCATAACATTTTAAAATTTATCTATTGCCCAAGAGTTGTAGCTTTCTGCCTCGAAACCGTTCAGGCATAACGTATATTCACATTAAGTAGACTAAATAAAAAAACGTATATATATATTCTGATCCTGAATCAATGCAACCTACGTCTGCATTCTTTCATTGCCATTTGATGTAGCTTTAAAGTGTAGGGGCATGGTGCGTTTTAAAAAATGTTTTCATATGATAATGACTCAAATCTGAAGCAATAAAGAAATTATTGTTCAACGGCCGGAAGTAGGTAGTAATGGTAACATAACACATGACCCAAGACTTTGTTTGTTCCAATTGTTAAACTAGATTTGCATTAACCAATGGTGTGTCGCCATAAATCACGGTGGCACCACACGACAAGGAGTAGATATAAAATATCATAATACGTTGGATTTGTCCAATTAGTGATTGACATATTATAAACATTTTTTTTTTTTTTGTTCAGAGTGGATTAGATCGAGTAGTGGTTTGGAAAATGTGGGCCTTCTCGTTGTGTCAGTTAAAGTTCATCAATGCGGCCCACATAACAGTGGGCAATTTATATTTATAGCAGTAGATGATGTGTAATTATGCATACAAACTAATGTTCAGTTGCTAATTAGTGATGTATATTGACGACTACGAGAGAGGGCCAGGCTAAGATCACTTACCACTTTCCCAATCGAGGGGTCCGTTTCAATTGAATCCTGGGGGCAGATACCATACCATGTCCGGGATCCACATCCGCGGTGTTGGTATGGCGGAGTCTTGGTTCAACCCGAATTCCGGAGGCCACGTTCTTGATGAACAAGTTTCCTTTTCCTAGATCCAAAGAACAGGTCAGGCACGCTGGATCCAATGTCAACTCGTGTGTTTGTCCCCATCAGGTTTGGATCGTTATGCCCCAGCGGCGGGTGCTGTTTTAGGACAGACCTTCGATTGGATCGGATGGGTGGGATGTGGTCCACGTCCTGTCAGATGCGGCCCTTGGTTTTCAGTAGAAATTGCGATTGAGGTGGACAATATATAGGTCCAGATCCAAGAAAGAAAACAACGCCTGATGCTCATATCCGATACCCACAGTCTAAAAGTGGGTCGAAGGAAATCAGAGGAACATGGAGGTCCGGGTCCAATTGGATATAATCGGGTCCGTTCGAGTCGTGCGTGTTGGTGAGGAGGTGGGCAGGAACAGGAAGGAAGGCGCCTAGTGGGCCCCGCCTAAGCATTAACCAAGTCACAGGGTTTGCGGCGTCAGATATGTCGTCCGGTGAAGCCACCGTCTCGCGGTGGGGGCCACGGGGCTTTTGCGTGGGTCCCACCTCTTTGATCCCCCGAATATGCTAAATGCTAATGCGCGATATCAAAAACAGGGGGACGCCTTTGCGAACGGTCAGAAGTTGAGACGAGAGCGGGACCCACGTCCGACCCACCGAATTGCTGTGCAGCTCCCTCCCTCTCGTGTAAGATTCCGCTTCCTCACGTGGCCCCTAAATTACGGGTAAGGTCATGCGATCCACTTCTTGGACGAAAATTTCTAGCAGACTTTTGCCTTTGCGAGGAAATCAAGTTAATCCCATTTAAATAAATCCCCACCCACGTTTGATCGATACTTCTTAAGCATAGACGGGCGTGGCAAAATCTAACCGAGGGTACCATTTGATAGGCGTTTCTTGGGCAGGAGGATCTGGGACATTCAGTTCTCCATGCATACGTTTTGCCCCATTTACCTTTTGGAATGGACAACATGTTTGTTTTGTCCGAGGTCATGTTCGTCCTGTCTACCGTTTGTTAATAACGAAACACATTTATTTGCACGTCTAGTGTGTGTTTGATATTATAAAAAAAAATGACACTTTGGATATCCGAAGCTCTAATAAGAAAGAAAGAAAGAAAAGTATAAAATATGCCAATATGTTTCAGGCAGATTGACGATATGTTCATCCGCAGAAATGTTTGTATTGGGGCGGACAGAACTCGAGCGTATATGAACATGGGCTTGCTTGAGTATAGGAGCTGGGGCGCTCAAGTTCTAATAATAATAAGCATGCATGGGTTGGATACGGTACAGGGCCCTTGTCATTCTTGTTGGATGATGTGGTATTTGGACTTACGATGGTTCCAACGGTCCGGGTCACTAATGAGCCTGACAGGGACTACATGGTTGCACTCATCAAGTCTCTGCCCTACGCAGGACGTGAGGGACCATTAGCCGTTGGATGACAAGAGCACGCGTCCAAGCGCTCATAAATGTGTACCCCCCCTTTGGAAGGTTAGGTACACTACACGTTTGATGCATTAAAGACAACACCAAATTGCAATTATCAAATACCTTAGGACGACCGTTAGGTGAAGGTTACGGCAGTAATTTTTTTCTCTTCAAAACTTCAAATTGCTGCCAAAAACTTGTAAAGCAAATTATATTTATATAGATAATATACATGGTAGAATAAGAATATTATTTAAAAGTAAGTACGTTTTTCATTGGTAAGTTGTAGCTATAAGATAGGTGCTGCATCGATTCAAGGATTTTGGATGCAGCCCCGCGCCTAACATTCTTTTGCTTCAACCGGTCACTTGTTCTGCAAGTGCCCCATATCTAATTGTTTTCTTCTCCATGGCACCAGATTCACCTAAAAGGAGGGTGAAGGCTAAAGCACTAGCAGTCGCAGACGTGAAATGAAAGGAACGAGTGAAAAAGCCTTTCTCGCTCTGGCACGTCTTCACCCAACAGCGTCGCTGGTCCAACAAGGTCGTAGCTTTAGCGGCCCTACCTACCACAAGTAGATATTGTCACCCCCATTAATGGATCGGGTGATCCAGATTCAGTTGGGGACCTACAAATGAACCGCTTTGGATTTATGTTAGAGGTATCGGCGATCCAGATCGACAAAGAACTTTTTTTTCTTTTCCTTTTTTATTTTTCAAGGAGCTCTTGTTTGACGAGGAAGCCGGGTTAGGTAGACCCCAGTGGATTGTGCCAAGAGATATACCTTTTTTATTTTCCGACATCTTTAAACATGAGGGTCTTAGATGTGGGGCCTTAAAAGGTGAATAAAACTCCTTTGCCTGCCACTAAGCTCTTAACGGGGTCCCAGTTCTAAGTAAACTGCCCACATTTGCTACCGTAGATGCGATTTCTAGAGGAACAGTGCCCTCAACAAATGAATGCAACTAATTAAGTGAAAAATGCAACCAAGGCCAAGCGTGGCGACCAAACCATTCTATATTTGCATTCATTAATGTGAAACACCACTGAAAATGTATAGAAATTGGTTGGTGCACCAAAATTAGTGCATTAGCAGGTCTGAGGAGAAACTGCTTGAAAGCATCTCCCCAGCTGCCATTTCGTGTGGTGGCAAGCTCATGGCACGATGTCCATTAAATACCAATAATAATGAGACTCAGTGGAACTTGGGGCAGTGTAAACCAGCACCCCATGCTAACCACATTTAGTTCGAACAAATATAAACGGAAGATGATGCAATTTCTTGTGCGCATACAACTGTACAAGTGGTTTTTCAATATCCAATCTCAAATTCGAGGCGCCTTGACATCTTGGAATTTCAGGTCCACAGTGGAAAAATGTGGGCATTACAAACATTGATTTGTAATAATTGCGTCTTCAATGAATGAATTTCATTGCCTCTGGAAAGATACAATCATCGATCCCAACTAAGAGAGAAGCTTCATTTCTTTCTTCTCCTTTTGGTGTTTAAGTTCAAGGGCTCACCGTGCCAAATGGTCCTCTGATTGTAGAACGCGTAGTGAAAGCGTTAGGCTGCACCATCCTAATAGATCTAATCTTCAAACTTTAACGAAAAAAGTAAAAAGGTAAAAAAAAAAAAATATGATAATTACCGACACGTGATCCATCCGTTCTCTTTTTATTGTCCATGCCCCACATCATCTTCTTTCATCAGCGTACTGGATTGGATTCCAATATTTGGTTCAAGGGTATTGTCGTCACTTCACAAAAAAACGCCTGATAGGCTGACGGCGGATTACGCAGTAAATTCAGCTGACCATTTTTATATTCATTCTCCGGCCCGAGCTGAGTCGGAGCTGACTCATAAAAACTCAATTTACTAAAGCTTGAATAGAGACACAAAACTTATTTAAGCTTCAACGTAGACATTTACAAATAAAAATGTTCCAAGTCTTTAATTAGAAACAATGTTATTAGACGTGCATGCATCACTGACTAATGTGTGTGCATCATGCGCATTATTCCCATTAACGTACCCAAAAATAGGGTCAGTGTGCATCACACACATTTTTTTAAAATTTTTCATTTTTTTAAAAATATTTTACCTTTATTTCACGTTAGGTTGTTCTTGTTATGTTCTTATGTCGTTTTTGCTCTAATAGTGCATTCCGTTCGCGATGATTTCTATGAGAATAATATCTTTTGGAATCTCTCCTTACCTGAAATGAAAGTGTAACGCTATTATGTCTTTCCAATTATATGAAAATTAGCTATGTGATAAACACTTCGAGCCCGCTTATTCTTCTTCTTCCTATCCTCTTATTTCATTCTTTTATATTTTAGTTCGGTCTTTAGTTGTCTTTTGTTGACTGGTGTAGGCTCTGGTTTCGTTTTTTCTTTTTTTCTCTAGATGATGCGAGGTTATTGCTGTATAAGGCCTTTCAAGATTTTTTATATATATATATTTCAAGTATTTATTTAAGGAAATTGAAAGAGATATCAAAGTTATAGTTATGTATATAAGGAACTTGAGTTCAGTGCAGATGGAGGTGAACCTTCTTAGATATTCGGCTACCTCTTCCTGAAATACTTTGTTAACATGACGTAGCATCAAAGCACACCTCTACCAAGACAGCATGGTAGTCTAATAACTGAACTCTGCTTGTTTTGTATAAACGATATAACCACGTTGTTGTACAATAGTAAACTTATACATAAACGTTAATAAACTTATTCAGCATAATTTATTTGACATGAATCATGGTTTTTTTTGTTTGTAAAAAAATGTGTCTTTTTGACGTCACGTATTTTTAGTACATTATAAACTATTGATTTTTTTTTTTAAAAAAAAAAATGGGAAGCAAAATTCAAGATTCATAACATGTCAGAATCACATGCTTCTAACGACCTTAAACTTACAAAACAATATTTTACATATTCGATGTGTGTATGTTTGCTGCGGGAACATAAAAAATATAATGAAAGTTTGCCATCGAAGAGAAATTATGTTAATTGCACCAAATCAATGAAAGTATGTTTCACAAATTAGAGCTGATCCAGTATGCTTCAAGCCCGTTATTGCCATTTTGGTTCTTTCAAACACGGAAGATGCAAAGTTGGTTTTAATTGGGCGGGTTTCTCAAATCGGCGTTGTCTTGTCTTCCTCCTAATCGAGGTCAAAAACCGGGGCTTCTTTGAAGGATTGAGGCTCGAGACTAACTTGTCTCGGTGCGGAATTCAAACACGAATAAAACAAGCAATTAGAAGTTTTGTTTGGATCGCTTTTTCAATTTTCCTGTTGTGAAGTCGGCGGATCGAGTGTATACCAAATTGCGCTCCCGAAGGGAAACATTTGCTTGTGCCGTCTTCGGTAAAGACATGATGGCCCTCGATCTCACCTTCTGGGGAGCAACTCATTAACTCCTCCAGCTGCTCCTACTCAAAAGAGCGAACTCTAAATTGAAGACAAGTTCAGCTCAATCCCATTTTGTACAGCTGAACGATTATCTTTTTAGGGTGAAGATGTCATGTAATTGCCAACTTACCAAACCAGAGGAAAATGTCATTGATGATGAGATCCAGGTCTCATCATATAGATCTAAATCCATTGTTCATAAACAAGGTCCAAAAACTCGATTGGATAAGGGACGCTTGAAATGGCACACGCCCAGCCCCGAACCATGAAGCGTTGATTAAATGGCGGCAATTGAGGGTGTTATGGTCTTTCTTGCAGTGCTCACGTAGGCACAATACACTGCGCGCGTGCTTCGCCTCTCTTGTAAAATAAAGATTAACGACTGAAAGAAATTAAAGACAAAAAAAAGACGAATGCAAAGACACGTAGATGGTTAGATGACTTCGATTTGAATCTCAACATCAAGCCGCATACTTGGAGACCCGAGGGAAGGGTATTCCAGGGAGAAGCTCGTAAGATCTACAATTTGTCAAGAAAGTCAGATGGGCTTCAGTTTTAGGTAGTTGCAAGAAAAGAACGATTTTGTTTTGTACTAGAAGATGGCGCACCGAGGTAGCGGCAGTATATGGCAATGGCGGAAGACGGGATTTGAATACCGGGATCTTGCGGGAGGAGGGTGGAAAACCGGAAACCGCTTACGAAACCGGAGTCGCTTTCTGTACGACGAAATCGATGACAGCACGATCATGGCTGGAGGTGGTGAGGGGGGAGGTTTGCTTATATAAGGCCACCTCCTTCCCCTCTTCTCCTCCATCGCCTTTGGTTCCTTTGCTTCCCCGTACTACGTTTAGTGCGTTTATTTTACGTTCGTTCCGTTTCTTCGTTTTTCCTTTTGTTTCCTTCTTTCTCTCTTCCTTGCGGGAGAGAGTGCGAGGTTCTCCGGCGTCCGATTTGAGGTAAATTTCGGCTTTCATTCTCGTTACTGTGCCGGGATGGGGTTTAGGGTTTTAGGGTGGCGGCCAACAGGTTGCTCGCAGCCTGCCGCATCTACTTTGCTATTTCAATTCTCTTTACGTTTGAGTGGCTCGACATTCATCTCCGGAAGGGTTATGGATCCAACCCGACGGGTGAGGGACGGAGGGACATTCTTTGACTTACCTTCGAGTTTATAATCAGAATCGAAGGGTTTCGTGGAACGAGTGGATGATACGGTTTTTGGCGCGAATCTGGTTTAAAATGCAGTACAATGTTCGTAAAGTTTCTGAGTTAATGGTTTGAGAAAGTAAAATGTTGGTTTTGAAGGAACCTGTTTTGATTTCGATCTGTGGCAGAGCCCTGATTATGGTGGGACTGTGTTTGGATTTCTGATGTTTGTGTTTCTGGGAAAATATTTTGGAAAGTAGCTTCTGGTTGGAGTTCTCAATTCGCTATAGGGCGACGAAAAGTTCCTGGTTTAACTAAAATTTTGCGCTCTGATTGATCTCAAAAATAAAAAATAAAAAATCTTGCGGATGGATATCAAGTATCGCAGGAAGAGAAGATTTTTTTTTTCCCCGTGTTCTCAAGGATCGAAAACAAAATGTAAAGTTCTTCCCTGTGGTAGCTTAAAATCAAATCGAGTACAATAAACAGATTTTACTTTGACGGATCTGTATACTCCGGATCTGCACAAAGCATGCTTTAAAACCTCAGAGGATCACGACTTAGAGTAAGAAATGCAGTTATACTTTTAAACTTGGATTTATTTGAGAAAAATCTCATCTTGCTGGATCGTTAAAATTTTGAACCTCTTCAAAGAGATTTATCTGTGTTTATGGCTGCTACGGTGCAAAATTCTGCTAATTTCTCCATGTAAGACGGTAAAATATATCGAACTGCTTGGGAAATTAGATGTTATTTTGGTTTATTTGGCAAAACGTTTCTTCTTATTTTTTCTCGAAGGAGTAAATCATGTTTCATATTATCTCACAGCGGATTATTAAGTGTAGATCATGTGCTGAAATTGCGTCATTGCTGCCATCTGCTGAGAAAATGATGAATGTGGTTTCTAACAGTCAGATCTGATGTACCTTTCCTGTGAAAATCTTGACTGCTTTGGTAGAAAAGGGTACCTTAGTCTAAAGAACTCGATTTACCATTTATCACGGAATTTCCTTTCCAATAACTGTCTCATTTTGTTCTCGGAAATCGGCATTTTTTTTCTTAGAAACGTGTTCTGTGATCTGAAACTTTCGGATCTCATGCAACATGTTGAAATGTTTCATGGGGAATCATATTCTGCATCCGAAGTTTTCTTAATCTCGTTCTGAAGTGAAATGTATTATACGGTGCGGTTGTTGAAGAAGTTTATTCTAGTTCGTTTTGTCCTAACTTAGGAGCCAGAAAAACCGCGGTTTCTGCAAATAAATTTGGTTTGTCAGCACTTTCTGGCTATTTAGTATTTGCCATGCCGATTTGATCCAAGTGACATGCATTTTGAGTGTTTTTCCACTAACTTATTATGCATCAAAATGTCAGTTGTTTTCTCATGTTAACCGTTTCAGTGGAGGAAACTTCAGTCCCCTTTTGGTTGGAAACGAGGGAAAAAAGTAGAAAGAAAAGTTTACTCTGAACTCTGTTCTCTCTATAACTGAAACCGTGGCGTCTTCTCTTTTCTTTGTTAGGAACCTGTCTCCGCCTTTCATTATGAGAGCAAGTGCTTATAAAGATCATTCTTCTGCTCAACTTGAAATGCTGTTGTATCTTATTTAGACTTTGTTCCTTTGAAGAGGCTTTTTCAATCAAGTGAAGTAGGAAATATCAACGCTCTTCCATAGGAAAGGTGGTAGGTGATGAGATTGTGGAATTTAAAAGGTGATAAGATTTTCAAACTACAGCAAGAATGGCGAAAAACTTTAGATTTTCTAGTATGAAGGAAGAAAATATCAACGCTCTCCCATAGGAAAGGTGGTAATTGAAACTGACGTACGTATCTTTCGAGCTAACACTGTAAGATATGGGTTTTTATGCTTTTAGGTTAGTTTCACTTACCACCTTCCCTACGGAAGAGCGTTGATGTTTTCTTCCTTCATACTAGAAAATCTTAAGTTTTTCGCCATTCTTGCTGTAGTTTGAAAATCTCATCACCTTTTTACTTCCACAATTGAATAAGGAAACGTTTTGGTGTTCCTTCTGTTTATCTTTCAAGCTAATACTGTAAGATATGGCTTTTTATGCGTGTAGGTTAGTTTCACTTACCGCTTTCCTATGGAAGAGCGTTGATATTTTCTTCCTTCGTACTAGAAAATGTTATGGTTTTCGCCATTTATTGCTGTTAGTTTGAAAATGTCATCACCTTTTTACTTCCACAATTGAACAAGGAAATGCATTTTGTGAGCGTCTTATGTTGCCACAGAAATCTGGTTTCTAGTGGAATGTCCTGTTTGTGATTTATTCCCAAAGTTCCCATTTCCTGGTTTAGGTTGATGCCTGAAGCGTAAGATAATATCTTTACGCCGTAGGATCTAGTTTCTTTTTTTCTCACAACCGGTTACAATTTGTAGAAACTTTCATCTTGGCTGTTGCTGTTGGATCTGCTTGTTGGCTTTGAACAAGTTCAGTTTTTGTCGCCTATACTGATCTATTGCTTTTACTGTGTGATGCGGATGAGGCCTGGGATTTACACTTTGAGACGTATATATCCAAATAGATGTTCAGAATTAGAACTTGATCATTCTTCAAACATTTATTGCAGGTTCCATTTTTCACTGTTAGGATCGTTGGTTTTCTTAAAGGACTCGATCATCTATGGCGACCCGATCACTGACTCGCGTCCTCAGCATGCGGGAGCGTGTTGAGGACACTCTTTCTGCTCACCGGAATGAATTGGTTTCTCTTCTGTCCAGGTTAGATCGTTTTCCTAACGTGATCATTTATTTGTAGACTGTTTGCTACTATATTTTCCTTGCGTTTAGATCACCCATGACCGATCTTTGCTTAGTTCTATAAGCATTATGGTTCGTTTCTACTCATGTATATGAAATATAGTTTTAAAAGCATATATTGGTCCTGGTTCGGGGGTTACTTTCACAGACTTCCAGAGAAGTTTTCTCTTCTTTTTTTGATGGGCTTGCCCACTTTATTCAAACTAAATTTGTTCCTTGGGAAATATTTCGTGCTCATTTTCAAGCATAAACTTTCCAGATTGATCGATTCCTTTTTTTGCTTTTCACTTTATGGTCGTTAGCTAAGTTTCTATTTCAACGTCCTCACTGGATCATGTGTGTTTCGTTTCCCAGCTTTGTGGAGCAAGGCAAGGGCATCCTGCAGCCCCATCAATTATTGGCAGAATTTGAAAGGGTAATTGAAGAGGAAGAGAGGAAAAAGCTCAATGAGGGTCTTTTTGGAGAAGTCTTGAGGTCTACACAGGTGTGCATCTGAGATTTGCTAAGTTAATTTCTAGTCTTATCATTTTGTTAGTACATCTTTAACTTATCATGAATTTTCTCCAGGAAGCCATAGTTGTGCCACCATGGGTTGCATTAGCTGTGCGTCCAAGGCCTGGAGTCTGGGAGTACGTTCGGGTTAACGTTCACGAACTTGTTGTTGAACAACTTAGTGTTCCTGAATATTTGAAGTTCAAGGAAGCGCTTGTTGATGGAAGGTACCTTTTTTCTTTGGTTCAGTCCATTATCTGTGGTTACACGACAAGGGTCATTTGCCCTTTTTATATTCTTAGTCGACTGTAGGTGGTCTTGCTGAAACTTTATCTTTGGGGTATATTTGTGCATCCTGAAGCAGTGGGAAAATGCTACCGAAAGAACCATTTAGGACTAATAAAAACACACATGTGAGGGGAATGCAATGCAAATTCATTGCTTCTTCTTTTGTATTTCATGAATTTAAGTTGTATGGCTTAAGTAGACCTATCCTTTTTTTGTGTTTTGTGTTGCAGTTCCCAGGATAGTTATCTCCTTGAGCTCGACTTTGAGCCTTTCAATGCATCATTTCCCCGCCCGAGCCAATCCTCATTCATTGGAAAAGGAGTTCAGTTCCTCAACAGGCACCTTTCCTCGAGAATGTTCCATGACAGGGATAGCATGCAGCCTTTGGTTGATTTTCTTCGAACACATAACTACAAAGGAAGCGTAAGTTTTCTATATAGCAGTTTTGGATGTGCTCTTTTTGTTCTCCTTCCTCCAGACTCAAAGTCATATGTTTCTCTTCAAGCTCATTCTCTCTTGCTGCTTCCTCGAAGTGCATAAAGCACCCATCGCAGCAACTTGCAAGAGTTTGAATCAACAATGACGACACTCTCAAGTCTCAACTCAACATACTTGATATAAATGAGACATTGGGATGTCAAATATCAACTACCTTTTCAGCTTTTTATCAAGCTGAATGGCTTTCATAAACCATGATCTATCACTTTGCTAGTCATGACGTATGCTTGCAAGCATTTCATGATTTAAGTTCTGATAATCTCTTGGCTTGTGATTGGTATGCAGAACATGATGCTAAATGATAGGATTCGCAACCGCCGTGATCTGCAATCTGTTCTTGCCAAGGCAGAGAAGCATCTGTCAACTCTTCCTGGCGACACACCTTATTCAGAATTTGAGCACAAGTATATATCTAGTTCAAATGTGTTAAGAGGTCTATGCTTGTGTTTTGAAGATCCAATAGCTTAATGCGAGCCTTTGACTGATCATGCAATCCATTTAAAAGCACCTTCAGTGTTCTACCTAACATCTGCACAATTTTCTATTTGTTTTGTCCGAAACCTTTTCAGTGGCATGTGAATATCTCAAAATGATTTCCTACTTTTATATCTTTGCAGGTTCCAAGAAATGGGCTTGGAGAGAGGCTGGGGAGACTGTGCCGAGCGTGTTAAGGAATTGATTCATCTGCTTCTTGACATTCTACAGGCACCCGATCCTTCTACACTTGAGAAATTCCTTGGAAAAATCCCCATGGTCTTCAATGTTGTTATCCTTTCTCCTCATGGATACTTTGGTCAAGCCAATGTTCTTGGACTTCCTGACACTGGTGGCCAGGTAATTTTTCAGCTTACAAGATAGTCCTCATGTTCTTGCTTTTCTTTCTGTGTCAGTACTGCTGGACTGAATATAATCCAAAGATGTCATCTCTGCCAGTATCAATTCTTATTTTCCTTTGTAATGGTCATCTTTTGGCACCAAAGGATTCATACTCTAATATCTTTTGTATATGGTTTACATTTAGATTGTGTACATTTTGGATCAAGTGCGTGCTTTGGAAGCTGAGATGCTCCTGAGGATAAAGCAACAAGGCCTGGATATTACCCCTCGTATTCTTGTGGTATCTTTCTCTCTTTGTTAAACTCTGCTCTTTTCTTAATTTTCCATATTGTTGAATCTTATTTGCTATTCTTTCACTACCATGACCATCTATGTAAGGCAATATTTGTGTGTTTTGTCGAACATAGGTCACTCGGTTAATCCCCGATGCAGTGGGCAATACCTGCAACCAACGTTTGGAGCGCATTAGTGGAACTGAACATACAAGCATTTTGCGAGTTCCCTTCAGAAGTGAAAAGGGTATCCTCCCACAATGGATATCACGTTTTGATGTGTGGCCTTACTTGGAGACATTTGCAGAGGTACATGATTTGTTGATGCATAATTATTCTCTTGTGGCATTTTTGGGACATATTTTTTCCTGTAAAATCTCCAGCAATCTTATGACTCTATTTGTCCACTGTATTCAGGATGCTGCCGGTGAAATTACTGCAGAGATGCAGGGAACCCCAGATTTGATCATTGGAAATTACAGTGATGGAAATCTTGTTGCTACTTTATTAGCTAACAAGTTGGGGGTTACACAGGTTTGTCCAACTGTCTTGGTCCTTTTCATGTCTATTCCCATTTTGTAGACGAGATTGTATATCTTTGAGAGTGATTTCCCGTGTTTTATCTGCATTCCCCTTTTCTTACTTTTCTATTTTTTTCATGTGCAGTGCACCATTGCCCATGCACTTGAGAAAACAAAATATCCAGATTCTGATATCTACTGGAAGAAGCTTGATGAAAAATACCATTTCTCTTGCCAATTTACAGCTGACCTTATTGCCATGAACTTCGCTGATTTTATTATTACCAGTACATTCCAGGAGATTGCTGGAAGGTAACTACTCATAGATTCACTCTCAGATCTATTGGATTACCTGTTTGTGTTTTCTTTGTTCTACATGCATAAAACAAGTATTTACGGCAATAGATGCATGCTTGTTCAAGATTGCAGTTGTACTATTTTTGTATCCATGGAGTGGAAATAATGACGTGCCTGTTTTTGTTTTGGTAATTTTCTTCTGATTTGAAACATGATTTTCAATAGTAAAGTGAATCAAACACATTTTGGGAACACCTTTAAGCCTGAGATAAAGACTTTAGCTATTTACTACAAGATAGCTTTCTCCAATGCTATGTTGCAATTATCCACTTGTTGAATAATATTCTTTTGACATGTCAGATTAGTGTTTTCTTTCATGTGCATTCCTTGTTTGACAAGTATCTCTTCCTTTTCTCAGCAAGGACACTGTTGGCCAGTATGAAAGCCACACTGCCTTCACCATGCCTGGGCTCTACCGTGCTGTTCATGGTATTGATCCATTCGACCCAAAGTTCAACATTGTCTCTCCAGGTGCAGATATGAATATCTATTTCCCATATAGTGAGAAAGAGAGAAGACTCACTTCTTTCCACCCAGCAATTGAAGAATTGTTGTACAACCCTGAGCAGAATGATGAGCACATGTAAGTCCTTAACTTCCCTGTTTGCTGCAGTTGCCTTTTCTTTTTCTAATTTCACTTTCTGTGTGTGCACATGTTTCATAAGACCAATACGTAAATGCAGGACTACTGAACAAGTGTATACCCAACTGTTCTTTTTTTTTTTTTTCACAATCTCGGTTTAAACCTTTTGCAACTTTGGCTAGCTTGTTCAACAAACTGATTGGTTTGCCTTGTCCATCAATATGTAAATACAGGACCACTGAAGTCTGAACTAGTGTAAACCCAATGTTTTTTTTTTTATCACAATGTCTCTTTATAACCTTTTGCAACTTTGCTTTATTCAACTAACTGATTGGCTTGTCTTGTTCGTAAGATCAATACGTAATACAGGACTACTGAACTAGTATGAAGCCAATGTTTTTTTTTTTCCTTTTCACAATCTCTGTTTAGAACCTTTTGCAACTTCGGCTAGCTTGTTCAACTAATTGATTGCTTGTCCTCTTCATAAACAACCTGGTTGAACTTGTCTCCTTGACAACTTGGTGTCTTAAGTTATTCATTATGGGACTAAACTGTATGTAGGCCAACTTCTCAACTGAGTTTGGCTATTCTTTCTGCAGAGGCACGCTGGATGATAAGACCAAACCAATTATATTCACCATGGCAAGGCTTGATCGTGTTAAAAACATCACTGGTCTAGTTGAGTGGTATGGAAGGAATGAGAGGCTGCGGAAATTGGTAAACCTTGTTGTAGTTGCTGGCTACCATGATGTCAGCAAGTCCAGTGATAGGGAGGAAATTGCTGAGATCGAGAAAATGCATGGTTTTATCAAAAAGTACAACTTAAAGGGCCAGTTCCGATGGATTGTTTCTCAGAAGAACCGGGTCCGCAACGGTGAGCTTTACCGGTACATTGCAGATACGCATGGTGCATTCATTCAGGTACGTGCTTGCCTATACCTAAATGCAAAATTCTCACAAGTGGGTTATTATTAGTAAAGTAAATTCACAATTCATTGATATTTTATGCAGTACCTTTTTCTCAACAATGAAGGTGTTGTGTAACTTATGTTAATCTTTGAGAATTAGGGTTTAGCAGTACGTTTCTGTGTCGGCCAAACTGAAATCCTGATGCTTCCTCATTTTTGTTCAATAAAGACAAGAAGGCCTTTTGGAGAGTGAACAACAAAGTCACACCAGCAATGATATTATGGTCCTATAGGATTTTGGTCGTCTAATAGATTATTTCTTTTGCTTTCCAGCCTGCATTTTATGAAGCCTTTGGGCTTACGGTTGTGGAAGCCATGACTTGTGGTCTGCCAACAATTGCCACCTGCAATGGAGGACCAGCTGAGATCATAGTGCATGGTGTATCTGGGTTCCATATTGATCCTTACCAAGGAGATAAGGCTGCTGACCTCATTGCAGACTTCTTTGAAAGATGTAAGGTAGATCCTGGCCACTGGGATGCAATTTCTCAGGGAGGATTGCAGCGTATCTATGAATGGTAAGTAATTGTCCCTTAAAAATTTGCCATTTAGTTTGACATATAGTTCTTATTTTACGGCTTCTTTCTTGTCACTTCGACAACGCTCTGGTCCTAGTTCATTAGGATTCTGTCTTTGAGCTATAATAAGTACGCCACAACAAGGTCAGGTTGAACTACTATATGGTTAAACCTTTCGGGGTTCAAGCTTTGGTATGGCTGGACTTCAGTTTTATTTTGTATATGACCCTCTTTCTTACATCCTTCTGTTGCCCAACCGCACCAGAATTCTGCAATGTCGTTCTTAGTTAATTGTGACTTAGTATATTATTTGAATTTTACTCGGCATCCCCTCTTTTGTTTTCAGCTCTTGAACCATCTTGTGAGCATGCTGGTTTAAAGGTCTCTTGAAATTCTGGGTTCGATTAAATTTTATAAATATTAAAGCCTGCTTTCCTGCTGCTGAAAAGCTGAAAATTTTTAATCAAGTTGTCTCTGTTTTGTATCGTTTAAAAATTTAACATGGTTTTGTTAAACGTTGTTCCTATCTAAGAACTTTTATTTGCCTACTCAGTGCCCATCCTGCTTATAGTGTCTTTCTACAATGGTTTTGATAAATAGTTGTTTTCCTAATAAAGCTCTGTGAATCCGTTTGCAGCTACACATGGAAGATCTACTCTGAGAAGTTGATGACACTTGCGGGTGTCTATGGATTCTGGAAATATGTCTCCAAATTGGAGAGGCGCGAGACTCGGCGCTACCTTGAGATGTTTTACATCCTCAAATACCGTGACCTTGTAAGTTTTCTTACCCTCTAATCTCCCGTGGAGGTTGAAGTCCTAGGTAGGTTTGGTTCTCTAAGTGCGTTTAACCGAGTCTGATGGTCTGACTTAATAAAATCTGTTGCCAAAACTTTGTTTGCCGGTAGTATGAAATCAGGTTCCTGTAGCTTTTGCGAAGATTATGGTGCTTAATATCTTTACTTGGCTAACGACCTGCCTTTCCCTTCGCAGGCCAAGGCTGTACCACTTTCGCAGTGAGGGGATTACGTGGGGGCAATTTTGTGATTCTGCACATGCATTTGGAGCCATGATGTGAAGCTGCATTCTTGTCAAGAGCTGCGCTTTTTTGCTTTTTTTCCCTTTTGCCATTGTTGCTTGAATAAGTCGTCTCACTGAAAATTTGCAATGGTTTTCTTTGAGAATGGTACTTTTTTGTTGGTTTATGATTTGGCTGTCTCAATTTTGACGTGTTCCTCGTTGATGCAAGTTTATGAAATGTTACCAACATGGCTTCAGAAATTATAGTCTTGGTTAAGAAAAAAAAATCTGCAGTTGGTCTTTCTTATTTGTTTTGATCGGCTTATGGGCGCCCCAATATGGCCCCTTAGACCTGCATCTGACGCAACGCAAGTAGCCTGGTCGTAGTGCTTCCGATATTAACTCCTTAAGCAAATCACTGACTGATGCGGATGAGATCGTCGCCAGTCAGGCTCAAGCTTGGCAAGGTGCTTCTATATCTAATTAAATTGGACTCGGTATTTTATCCATGAAGACACCTACTCGGGGATTACCCAGGTCTATTCAGAAAAAAACAAGCTATTCAGGAATAGCACGACCTGCAATTGATGCAGTATCGAGTTGGGTGCCTCTGGTGAGTTTTACCTCACGAAAGTTTCTAATATATAAGAGGCAACCATGTTTACTCAACTTCTCCACGTCTTAGTGATAAGACGGATTTGCAACACTTAAATGCTTAATTTGCATGATAACGTCTCCGCCCAACTATAGCGGTTAAATGCAAATGTTACTTTGAGGCGTGAGCTTCCTTTGTTCTTCTTGGTTGATTGTGTCCTACGAAAACGCCCTTGCAGTCATCATCTGGATGGACCGGTGTCAGTCGACTGGTCATAGAAACCTCACGTGCTAACCACACAGGCATCTGAATGGTGTCGGCAATAAGGCATAATATCTCCATACTGTTTTCTTTAAAGAGTTGCGCAGTGGCCTTTTGCAGGAAGAGAAAAATAGTACGGGTACTTCTCTGTGTGCGGCGGTGCATGTAAACAGAACCACACTTGGAAGAACAATTTTTTTTCTGGATTCATTATCTTTTGATATTGTTAGTACAAAAGTTGAGTGGAGCTTTCAAATCTGATCGAGATTAGATTACCCCGGTGCTTAATTGAACACTTTTTAGGAATTTCATATATGCTTTTGGTAGCAGTATGTTTCTTTTTCAATCCTTATTCATATGAAGGATTATTGATCATGCATCAATTTTTGTTATTAAATCATTGATGAATGAAATCGCACTTACCTTAATTGAATTCCCAAAACCGGTTTGATTATAAATGCTTGACGAAAAAGAACTGGAGGGAACGCAAAAGAAATGTTGAATCATAGTCGAATTGCACAGCTTGTAAATGCCCATGTGATCAAAGTCATTTTTTAACCATTTCCTCTCATTTGGGAGTGGTTTCAGGTTCATCTCATCATGGGCGGACCTCTATATCTAACGTTCTCCCACTCGCTTTTGATATATTGGGACATTTATAACATCCAAATGATATAGTTTTGCTTTTACAGCATGTGCCCCCATGAGCATGAATAAATGAAATATCATATCTTGGTGATGCTAATACAATGTTTTGTACATGTAATAAAATAATATTGAAGCATGCACCTGTGGTAGTGGTACCCAAATTTTGGTGTGTCCTAAATCAATTTTATCTCACAATCGCAGATTGACTCAACCCGTCAATATAAAATAAAAATGCTAGGCATGTCCGATTGAGGCTTTCACTTAATCATGTTTCATATCTAAAATTGCATCTAATCTGATTTCCTCATGAAACAACATAATTCCCCAGCAGTAAAGATGAGTATCAAATGGATTGCTTTTACTGCAAATGTTGGCTCTCAAATCAAAGTTAGTTGCTTCCCTAGATGTGTCCTTTGCCAGACCTAATCATATATGGTCTATCAACATTTTCTCCTTAAAATATCGTATGTAGTCAGAAGCTTTTGAGGAGGCTCAGGTACATAGAGGCGTAGACTTTGACATCTCAAGAGTCTCTCAAAGCAGAATAACGGGGACAGTATTGGGTCGACTTGTTATAATTAGTGCAACTTACATGGCTTGTCTTACATACTATGTCAAAATAAGTGATATTTAGTAAGTGCATGTAAGAACTAAGAGTATATTGATTTAGTTGTACCAATCATTAGGGTTCAACTTCTCCAGTAAAAATGACTGGTGTGCTCAAAGATCATTTTGTCAATCTGAGTTCTCAAATCGATTTTTACCATGCTTACACGAGTTGGGTACGTCATGTCAGCCTATAGGATCAATTTCAAAATGATACTTCATTTGAAAACATTGATGTGATGCATAATTTGCGTATGAGTATTGCACACGTTTGGTGCCCAAGGGAGTTAATTGCCTACTCTTGTAGAAGCGCAACATATTTTTTGAAGGCAATTAGTATAATTAAAAGTATTACATTGTGAACAACCCCATAGATCTTACGTGTTCCAAATACAATTCATTTGCGATCTACTTCGTAGACACGTCAACCATCAATTCATGGGCACATAAATTCAAATTAGACTGTTCCTTTTGATATAATAAGAAAGATTGTATTTAGTCGCCATGTAGTACCTATACTATGGAATTTCGAATTCTTTGCATATGCATTTGTGGTTGCATAATCATCCAAAGTCTCAAGAGGAGCCTGATGCTACAAATGAGGTCGTCCTCGATTTTCTTCTCGTTTCTTGATAGCTCCGTAAACAAATTTTGTCTTCTGGCGGATCGTGCTTGTTCTATTGTTGGCTGAAAGGTTTCCACAATTATCAAACCAGGATCTTTGGTTGTGGCTTTAAGATCCTAGAGCCTCGATGTAATCAAACAGAGGACTGTAATCCATAGTTGTAGTCAGTCATTCTCTTAAACATGAAATCTAAAATCATTTCTAAGAATTCTTGATCTAAGATCGTAGGTTCTTAAATCACCTTGGTCCTTGGCTCTAGTCAAACTAGCCTTTGTGCGTGTGCGTGGATCTTATCTTAATTATCATTCAAAGGGTTCAGTTTCACTTTCTCACACAAGGGTTCAAAATTCTTTAAGGCTTTTCTGGTTTTCAAATCTATGCCATACCTGAGGTACATTTCATTATTTTACGACTTTTTTTATCATGTTTGTCGGCATCATTGTTTGTATTTTGCCTAAACCATAAATTCAACGTCTGTTCTCGTGTTTGTTGTGATTTACTCAAAGTTTTATTTTTTCGCTCACTCTTGTTTCTACTGTACGTTAGTGCCTCGAGAAAATTGATTTACTGTGGTTAAATATTTATTTATTATACATTATAGGAGAAGACGGATTGTCAATGATACTATGAATTATGTATTTTGATGGATGTGATATCTTGTCTATAGCATATTATTATATAACATTAATTGTTCATTACGGTTGTCAGAACAAAATCATTTTTGCAAAGAACTCCAATCTAACATAAACACGTTTTCTCATTTCTTAAAAACTCGAGCTCGTTTTCGTAAAAGCTTTTGAGCCCGGAAGGGTTTTCCCTGCCGCGAAAAAAAACCTAACAGGAGCTTCTTCCGGCTCACGCTGAGCTCTTCTGGGCAGTGAAGGTGAGGCGGACGTTTCACTCCTCTACGACGGGCATGGTGTTAACTATTCGAAAAGATATTTCATCGTATTAGCCCCTGTCCCGCGGTGCCCTCTGCTCATCGTATTCCCTCTTTCTCTGCATTCGAGTGCTTCAAGCCCGCCGGGGACTGTGCTAGCAGGTCTCTCTCTCTCTCTCTCTCTCTCTCTCACACACACACACACACACACACACACACGCACGCGCGCGCTCGCGCGGGAGGGTCACCTGCCCCTGCCCTTCTTTCTCTGTCCCGAATGAGGGCCTCGCCAGCAATGGCCGGCTGACAACCGTTGCACCCCCTCTCCCTTTCTCACTCTCGAAGGAGGCCTGCTTGCCACTGCGTCGGATATAGCTGCAAGGAGTTCCAGCCCTCAATTCTCCTGCCCCAACTGCAAAGCAATCCTTTTTTCGGTTTTTATCTTTGATCTTGCTTGCAATTTGCTGTTTTAAGTTCATTATGGTGTTGCCACTCTATAGATGATTGCCTGTTACTGAAAGTCGTTACTTGGAAGTCCCGGTCCTAGTTTTATGATGAATCAATTCAATGGCAAGGACGTTTGTGATATCGTTTCATTTTTCGTCGCACTATTGGCACCAAAGGACTTGAATTTCGTTGGTTACACATCCAAGAATGTTGATGTCGTTAAAGCAAAACATGCATCTATTTCTAAGTCATTACTAATGTCTTTAAAGCTCTTCTAATTATGTTTAGGGCTTGAATTTCGTTGGTTGCACATACAAGAATTTCGATGCCGTTAAAGCAAAGCATGCATCTATTTTGAAGTCATTATTAATGCCTTTAAAGCTATTCCAATGATGTTTTGCCATCATTTTTTCCTGAACTAAGTTACTTTGGTTATTGAATACGTGCTGCTGTTTTGGAAGAGTTGAATCCGGTACATATGCTCTTGAAGAAGCCGTCAATGTGTGCTTCATGCTGTTTGGTTCTGTTTTTTCTTAAGATTGCACAGCTAAGGGCCCTTCTTTTGTTGTTGAATCTCATTTTTATACCAAACTGCATTTTCTTTGATCTTTCTAATTTGTTCCCTTATGAGTGACCGAAATTTGTCTTCGTTTCCTTGACTGGAATTCTTTGATCTGGACTTGGTGACTTTCAAGGATATATCTTTGCCTCAGCACGTTTAACAAACTTGCCTAAGCGATGAGAGCGATGGCAGATGTTGGAAGCTCCAATCCAAACCCTAGAAATGCGCAGAAGAAGACGAAGAAGAAGAAGAATACAGAGAAAAGGAAGAACACAAACAGCGAGGACCAAGGCGACAACAGTCTTCTACAAAAGGAGGTCTCATCGTTTGCTTCCTCAATCGGTCTTGCCCCATCCCTTTCTTCCTCTCTTCCTGACTCTGGGTTTGACGACTCAGACTTCAGAAAGATCGGCCCTCTCAAGCCCGTCAAGAGTTCTAAATCTGAGAACCAAGCTGTCTCCCCATCGGAAGCCCCAAAAAAGTCTAAGGCAGGGAAGAGAGGTGAGAAACGCAAGGATGGTATCTCTAAGAATCAACCATCAAGGTACCAAGAAAACCCTGACAATTCATTCAAAAGTAAAAATTTGCAGAAGAAAGTGCGGAAATATATCAATGGAGAGGATCAGGTTTTTGGCTCTGAAAATGGAGAAGGAAGAAACGTTAAACACAAGAAATTGGGTTCTGATAGTCAGTCCAAGAATAAGAGTAGCTCCAACTTTAAGACTATGCCTGGGACTAAAAGTAGTGAAGTGCACCGAGATGCATCGACGAAGACTGTGAAGGAGAAGTTACCATTAATGGGAGCTAGCTTGCTGTCTCAGTATTGGTATGACGACTTGGCAAAGTTAGAGCCTCAAGTTCTAGGCTCTGTTAGCGGGAAAAAAGTGTCTGAGATGGGTGGAGACCAGTGGAGTGCACTGGTTCAGAAGAAAACAGAAGTTGCAAAACAGTTAATGGAGCAATATAGCCAGGATTACGAACTCACAAGGGCAAAGAGCAGTGATATGAGGATGGCAGCTGCAGCCCAAAGGTCAGGTACGGCAGCGGACAAGGTAGCTGCATTCACGGTTTTGATCCAGGATAATCCCATTGCCAACTTACGGTCACTTGATGCACTGCTAGGTAACTTTAAGATTTCCATACTTTCATCAGTTTCACTTGCAATAACTGCAATGGTGCATTGTTTGCCTTTTATGGGTAATTTGGTTTGGACAGCTTGCGCTATTAGTCCATCAGTCTAGGTTAAAAGGCTACTGTTCTTGTGTTTTGATGAGATGCTTTGCTAATGTGCATTGGATTACTGTGCGATGGTTCGACAATTGATAACATGAGATACGTGCGATGGTTCGACAATTGATAACATGAGATACGTGCGATGGTTTGACAATTGATAACATGAGATACGACTGGCTTATTCCTGTCTGAAACTAGTTGTTGAACGGCATATGGTTGTGAAAACATGGATTTGTTAATAATGCAAGGGTTACACAATATTCCTAATTTTGTATGATTCGTATATGTAAATGCATGCTCTTACGGTGGACAATATTTCTTGGTCATAATGACACCTTATCTTTGTTCCTTGTTTTGTTAATTGTTTGTAAATCATCAAAGCTTTATGAATTTTGAGTCAGTTATGAGCCTTATTACCTCAAGGAGACTCTTTTTTTTAAGGTTTATATTCTGAGGAGACTTAATGTGCTCTGAGATGCCTTTTATTACCTAACTTTCGTTTTATCTAACTCGCTTTTCTTAATGTTGTTTTCA
The DNA here is from genome assembly GCF_008831285.2 of Nymphaea colorata. Lineage (NCBI taxonomy): Eukaryota > Viridiplantae > Streptophyta > Magnoliopsida > Nymphaeales > Nymphaeaceae > Nymphaea > Nymphaea colorata. The sequence continues at coordinate 13,686,633 of NC_045148.1, read as the reverse complement.
ATATGGGTAGCCATGGTGATGTCCAAGGTAGGAAAACGTCATGCATTGACTGGCTTTGATGCACTGAGAGAGTTATTTTTGGTGAGGTAAATTTTTTTAGTTGTTCATAGTTAGTGCGTGTTTGGCTTTCAGCTTTTGGTTATCATCAGTTTTCTCATTTTTTTCCTTACATGAGAAACTTAATTTCATTGTTTTCTTGTAATCAGTCTTTTACCAGATCGTAAATTGAAGTATCTCTTCCAGCATCCACTTAATTGCATATCAGAGTCAAAGGATGGATTCTTTCTTTTGCTTCTTTGGTACTGGGAGGACTGCCTGAAAAATAGGTATCGACTATGGAACATGATAGTCCAGTTTATTCTGGCTTTCCACCTCCTTGTATACTATTTTTTACCAAGGCCATAGGCAAGAATGACATGTCCAACATCCAACCGTCTGTTCAATACAGAGAATGAGTGAGATAGCAGTTAGCACATTGTCATCAATGATCCACATGCAAAATTCCAAGGTCCTATGTCCTATGTGGTGCAAAACTATTGCCTTGAGGTTGACACCCATGTTTAAACCCTTTGATTCCAAGATGAACCCTCTCGTTTCTATGGTGATTTAACCTCTGTTCTTCCTAGATGATAGAGGTAGATATCATCTCAAAATCATTTCATTTGGTCAATCCCGCAACTTGTGTCCACTCCAAATCCTGCTTCTTTCCAGAGCCCATTGGAATGCCTCCATTGAAATCCCTTACTAAATTGACTCATGTTCAGAGCCCCTTCTTTTCTCAGCTCATGACTCATGATATTACTGCATCTCTTCTGTAACAATTTGGGTTATTGGTGGTTACAGATATGAGCGTTTTATTGCTGCACTTGAGGAAGCTTCTAAAGATACACTTTATGTTCTGAAGAAAAAATCACTGAAGGTGGGCAAATTCCATCTTTTCTTTCCCTGTGCAAAAATTGAATAACATGTCTATGGTATTCAATATAGTTAGTACTTTGTTCTTGTAGTCGTCCTTGTATCTTTTCATTGCTGATGCTATCATTGGGATATATTATTGGTTGCTAGCTTTCTCTCATGTTTCTTTTTAATGTTTTAATCATAGTTACAAATATCACATTTTTCTTTCAAAAAAACACATTAAATTTGAGTCAGCTGAAAAAACGAGGCATGTTCTTTTGAAAAAACACTAAAATGAAAAAACCAAGAAAACAATGCATTTTTTGCATTTTTCATGTTTTTTTGAATTTTTCGTTTTTCCATTTTTTTGCCTTCTTTTACATTTTCTATTTCCATTTTTTTTGCATTTTATTTTTAAGATCTTTTAATTTTTTTTTTACTGAGATTTTCCCAAGAAATAATAACTCTGCCATATTATACCTGGCAAAACCTTGCTGTTTAAAACTCGTAAAGGATATTTGTGACTATGGTTTTAGTTGCCAAAGGATATTAGAATGAGTTACAGCTTCAAGTTTCTTTCTTCTGTCTATTTTGTTGTAAGTTTTGAATTACAAAATACTGTCCTGTTTCTTTCGCCACTAGGCTGTCTCAATTTCAACTTGTCTTTCCTGTCAAATGTTGATCTAAGAGTTCTTCAGAATTTGCTGCGTTACCACGACTACTTCTGGCATCTGGTCTCTGTTAAGCATACTCTAGTTTGCTTATAATCTGTCAATATGGGCTTGTATGGTCTTCTCTGAGCCTTTGCTATTGGCTATGAGCGGAGGTAGTGCTTAAAAAATCAGTTCTTTTCATAGTTTCTCATGCATGATTTATTTTCTTCCTCAGACATTGTATAAACTTTTAGAAAGTAAACCAGAGCAAGAAAGGCGGTTGCTTTCTGCTGTTGTCAACAAGGTAACTTCAAGACACTCCTATATGGATATGTATGCAATGATTTGCTTTTCTGATTTTGGATGCTGAAGTTTATTCTTTAGTAACGTGTATGCTGATGCAGCACCTGTTCCAACTGGATTCTTCTATTAGCCAGCCACCTCCATGTCTTACACTTGTGAATGCTGGCAGCAATATTACTCAGTTACAATTAGGATGCCCTTATTTTTTTGGATCCATGAAAACATAAGTTTCTTTCTTCCCATGTTTTGAGTTGGGCCTGATTCTGCTTCTTTTTGAGTTAAGTTTTAAAATTTTGTGTAAAGATACATGTCACTGAAACATTTCATTGGCCAAATGTTCATGTTTTTACTTGAATGGGGGGAAAATGCTATATGTAAGTTGCTACCATCTCATTTTTTTTCTAGTCTTATACATCACATGTCACACAATTTCTTTGTTGTTCAATTTCCTGGTGTACTTGATTCTCTTGTTTTGGTATTTCAAGTGTATTACTAGTTTGCACACGTGATGTCAATTGTTTTATGTGTGTGCCTGATAAGTGACTAGTGGCTCCCAACCTGTGTGTTTGAGTAGTGGCTTTCCTACCTGTGTGTTTTCGAATACTGTTTTGTTTTAAACTTCAAATGTCTTACTGTTCCCTGTATTTCTTCTTTAGGGAACATGTCTTCCTATCATGTTTAATGTTTACTTTGGGTTTGAACAAGTTCCATATTCTAGGTCTAATGTCAAATATGGTTTGCTTATGTTTTCTGGCTTTATATGCAGTTAGGTGACCCAGAAGCAAGAGTTGCATCAGATGCTAGTTTTTTCTTGACATGCCTCTTGTCTACTCATCCGAATATGAAGGTGCTCCTTATCCCTGTCTTTGACACGGTGACTTTTTCTCATTTCTGTAGCTTTAAAGTTATCTCTTTTAATATTCGTATATTATTCAGATTCCTTCACAAGTGATTTTCTTCACTCACGTGAATACTATAAAAGGAAGGCAGAGTCAATAGACTTTCAATGGATTGTGGAAATTCTATTGGATATGTTGAATGAAATATTTATGTTTGGTAGGATATCATTCTTGATGCTCTTTTATGTTTCAGTTAATAATCACTCATTGACCCTTTCTTGACTTTTCTCATTGCAATGATTCCTTTTCCTGTGTACTTGTTCTATAGCCTCCCTTTACTATCCTATTTCCCTGCTTCATTTGATCTTAATCTTTGATAAAGTTGTTTTTTTTAATCCTATTACTTAATCTCAATGAACGTGATAGATAAAGCTCGAATTGAGGAATGAATTTGAAACTGTGCCGAGAACTGGGATTGTATGGTAATGTTGGCCTGTTTTGTGAATTGTATTTAACTAGGATATGTTTTAATTAATGAAACTGGATGCATCTGCCACTTCATTTATTGTATTTGTGTTTGATTAGATAATTAACCATATTAAATTCAATGTGAACTGTATTTGGTGTCAATCTTCTGTATTTTTACATCCCTATCCATGTAATGTGAAAATGTTTTCGTGTAACCAAATTTGGTTACCACAACAAGCTTAGGGAAGTGTGGAAAATTTTGTAGATTACAGATTAGGGATCAGTTTCTCATCAACTGGCTCCCATAATGCGGGGATTGTACTTGCGAGAAATAAGTTGCTTTTGTTAAAATTGAATATTGAGGTTTATATTTGTTTTCTATAATAAAATCATTTAGGAATTAATATAGTGATATTATGATGGCTTCGTTCTAGTTTTTCCTTAGCCTGACTCTAAGACGTAATTGCGTATATGTATGGGTTCCCATTTTAAGATGCTCAGGACTTTATAATGGGGTGGTAGCCCTCATGCAGCTATCAGGCTCCTCTGCGCAGAATTCTGCACTAACACCTCAACTCACTCGAAGCCCAGCTTCTCTCACGAAATGTAATCTTCTTCATTAGGGTTTAATTCGCTTAATTGTGCTTAAATACATAACGTGATGGGTCAGGTTTAAGACAGGCCTAACTGGACCTGAGCCACCTGACCCATTGCATAAAAGAAATACTTAAGCTGAAAACACAAAAACAGAAATAAACGAAACTTAGAAACTCATTTGTTAGGTCTGCGCTTAACATGGGGTGCATGAAAAGAATAATTTTCGTTTGACATGGTGTAAACTGTCAAGTTGAATGATCCATGTGGCACTATTGCTGCCCATTTCTCTGTTTGGCCATTTAACATCTTTTATAGTCTGTTTTCTTGAAGTCCACTTGATGTTCTATGTGTATCTGTATGCATCAATGGTTTGTGTATGTCAGAGATATCTCATCAAAAGATTATCTTTTTTGTAGTTGGTTGTTATTGAGGAGGTCGACTTCTTTCTCTTCCGTCCACATGTTGGCTTGAGGGCAAAATGTCATGCTGTAAGTTCTCTGTTTCGTTTTTTGCAGCTTGAAACTACAGGCATATATGAGCATAGAAGTGGTTATGCATTTATGTGTAATTATTTGTGGGTTTCTAAAAGCACTTTTCTTATGCTTGTAATAAATGTTATAGAAATTATTGAAAGACACATCTGATTGTGTTGAATAGACCAGATTGTTTCATGTTGTTAGATGTGCAACACAAAGAATTAAACTTTAAAAATATAATGAAGTTGAATATTAGAACATTTCCTCTCTTTAAGCTTCCAGTTGTGCCACAACATTATTATTCAAGCTGTCGGGCTTTTCTTGCTTCCATGTCTACGTGATGAGGTTAACAACTTATAACAGCTTTCATGACAACTTCTTGACTTTTCCCTTGTTCATGGTATGTCCAATGTGCAGATAAATTTTCTGAACCAGATTGTCCTGCATAGCAAAGGAGATGGTCCTAAAGTAGCAAAGCGGTTGGTGGACATTTATTTTGCGCTTTTTAAGGTGTGAAGGCAGGGTGTTTCACTTGTATTCTTCTTGGGATTTGTCTTTATTACTATCTCTTTCTTTCCTATTCTCTTTGTCGTTCTCTTCATGAAACTTCTGTTGTTTGAAATTTGAAAGTAATGCTAATTAAGTTTTTGTTGAATTCTCGTCATCAATAAGAGAAAGGTCTCAAGCTATTGCTGTGTTAAATCATAGTTACAAATATGTCCAATATTTTGAATTTATTGAGATTTTTTGTTATAAGTTAGCCTATTGTCACCTCTGCAGTATTATGTTATCTTTAAAGAGTTGGCATTTTGTCCTAGAGCATGGCAAGATGATCAGATGTATTGTATTCAAACTGGAACAACAAATTTGTATGCTTTAGTAGCTTAACTGGAAGTTTTATCTAGTAAACAATCATTAAGTTGTATTCCTGTTTCCTGCGACCATTGCAAACTAGTTTTTTCATTTTGAGGAAGGAAACTGAGGGCATTTTATGGTGGAATATGGACATCTCTCTCCCTCTTTTCTGGTTGGTCTGACACTAATCCTAGCTCATCTTGAAAGGCCATCTCTCTCTCTCTCTCTCTCTCTCTCCCTCTCCCTCTCCCCCCTTTTCCTCCATGTGTATGCACATGATGCATGGCTATCTGTCCACATTCTTTCTTTCTTTCTTTATGAATCTATTAGTGCTCATGTTGTCCCTATTTCAATATTATCAAACACTAAGCAGCAAGTCAGTCTGATTAGAATGCAAAGCTTAAATAAGTTCTGGCTTCTTTATTAGTTCCTGTTGTTTGCAAGAAAATAAAATCTTTGAAGCACTGTTGTAAATATTCCTTAAGAATCATGCTGTGAGTTGTTACATCTAATTTTTTTGCTTTGAGAGAGCGTGGTTAATTCCTAACAATTCAGAACTGTAAGATATATTATGTCTTTGGAACTTGTGTATATTCTGACTCAGTGTGCCTTACATCCTATGTTGTCAAGGCAGCTAGGTGCTGCCTGGGCGCCAGGCAGCGCCTAGTGCCTAAGCACGCCTAGGCCAAAAAGGCGACTTTTTTTTTTGTAGTTATGTCAACTATTACTAATATTTGAAATGTAATCGTTGGTGAGATTGAAAGTCAATACAATCATTGAATATGCAAAACCAATGGCAGAAGTTTAACATTTCTCATTAAATGTAATCTAATATGAGAAACAACAAAACAAACTAAATCTAATCTCTATACGAAGGAATGTTAATCTGCATGAACTAGGCTTTACAATTGGCTGCTGGAAATCTCCATTCTTCTGGCCATTGGGATACAGTCTCCTAGTAGCCACTGTGCTATATTGCACATATTTTTGTTCAGTCTTTTGATTTTCATTCTTTCAAGTGTTCAATGACTCTTATATCATTTCCATTACCTTTTTGGTGAGTCTTTTTTCCAATTTCTCAGGTATTGACTTCTGAAGTGGGTGGTGGTGAAAAAGCTGTAAGAGGAAAGAAAACAGTGCAGAAGCAAGTTGCAAAAGCTGCTCACAAAAAGGAAAATGAGGGTTCATCTTTGTTGCCTGCTGTTGAAATTGATTGTCGTCTTTTATCTGCACTTCTGATTGTAAGTCTGCTCTATATATTCTACTTTTTAATCTATTTCTCAGTTACTATCTTCATTTAGTAAAATGACTGTATTCCTTAAAAGTGTGTCCTTTTCTTTTATTTTGTTATTCAGAAACTGCTCTAACTCTTGATTGTTTCCTTTTATTCTATTACAAATATTTATTATCTCATGTTGCACATGAACATGCATCACACTTATTTGTTTCAGAATATTGTGGACAAAGCAGAAACCCAATCTGCACAGTCAAGGGAATATATCGTGTTACTAATCATATAAAACAAAAATTTGCATTACACATTGCAACTCAGAAGCTACTATTAAAGGACTCAGAAAAACATGTTGACTCACACTTGCTACCCTAAATTCACTCATAGAGACATGTATTTCTGCACTAAAAATTGCATCCTACACTCTCATATGTACATCGTAACTTGTACAACGGCTAGTCAAAGAGGTGTCCACTACAGTCTATTTCTCTCGTATATTTTTGCTGGCCAGTCTAATGGATGGTGAAAAGAAAGTTCAAGGGCTACATGGTTTCCTTTGAACTGGCACTTAAGACTAATTCAGAGTGCCAGTCGGTTATTCAGAAAGCAACCGAGTCAAAAACATGGTAAACATAAGTACAAAAGTGTCATCTGAAAACAAAGAATGAATCATGATATATAGTTAACATACTTCAATAAAATCAAAGAGTATACCTCTGCATACACAACCTAGTACTAAGGTTTACCTTGTAGGTGTAGAATGTGTATACACTTGGAAATAAAAGAAAGAATACAACTAATAGAGATACATTTAGCATATCTTGAGTCCAGAGTACCTGTTACATGTTTCCTTTTTTCCTGCAGGGTGTCAACAGGGCATTTCCTTTCGTCTCATCTGAGGAGGCTGATGCTGTTATTGAACATCAAACCCCTGTGCTTTTCAAATTGGTGAGGACCAAAGGGAATGTGTTAAGTCTTCCTGCTAGGGGTGGTGAAATTGCAAAGCCGATCAATTGCTTTTACTTTTATATTTCTGGGCCTAATCCGGTGTATCTCAATTTTAGGCTCATTCAAAGAATTTCAATATCGGAGTGCAAGCATTGATGCTTCTCTTTCAGATATTGTCCAAAAACCAGGCAGTCAGCGACCGTTTTTATCGTGCCCTGTATTCCAATCTTCTGGTTCCCACTATCATGAAGTCAACAAGTGTAACTTTCTCTTCTTTTCTTAAACTTGGAGTTCTCCTCTTTCTTAATTTTTAAGTACTTTCTGTGAACTGTGATACCTCTAGTTTTTCTTATTGCTTGATACATATTATTTATGATGACTAATGGCCTTTAGAAAATGATGAGATAGAGCATGTATTATTGTATAATTTATGTGTTTATGCATTTCCTTGAGGTAGAGTTTTGAATTCAGTAATAATGTCAATTAGGAGGGGCATCCAAGAGGATATTCTGGATATTAAGCAAATCATGTCCCTAGAACTAGCATAGGAAATATGTTTAGTTTGTATGGTGAATTAGTTTTAAGTTGATTTCTGTGGGTAATCCAGTTTTCTTGCGTCTTGGTGCCATTATCATGGTTAAATGACTTGGGACATGGAAGGTGACCATCATTACAGAACTTTTACTCTTGTACAGTAAAAAAAACTGCAGTGCGTTTGATTGTGCAAGATGGTCAAGAATTTTGCTGTATAAGATCTACAGTGTGGTGGAATCTTTCACTCTAATGATTTTATGCGGTCAAATATGAATGGTACAGCTTGGAATGTAGTTATTGCTTTAGTAGTTTTTGGTAAATTCACAACCAAGTTGGATCTTGAGGGCATTATTGAAAAGCTATTTAGGGCTCTAGGCATACTGGTCCTCTAATTATGTGGTGCATGGTAATACTCTGCATATTCAGAGATGAAGGATTTTCTGTGATATACTTGCTTTGTATAGCTACTGAGCTGGATATCAAAACTAAGAGACCCATAACCAGACGTGCGATCTGAACCTTTCAAGACTAACATTTGAACTGCCCTTAGTTATTTACAGACCATAATACCTGTTAAGCTGCATCAATTTCTTCCCTCCCAAAAATCACCTTGTCCTCCGGATCGAGAACAAGGAAAAAGATTCTTTTCCGTGCAGCTTTCCAATGTCAATTCTTCATGTTCCTCCTCACCCTGTTCAACCAGCCACTAAATTGCCAATCTCCCATCCTTCTGAATCTCTACTGCTCGAGGACCTTAAAAGGTTGAGATCATGAGGGGTGGCATAACTGATTGTGTATGGGATTCCTCAGTTACCTTGAATATCGTGACACACAAAGCACTGACTGTATGGCTGAATTCTTCAGATGCGATATGTTGCATTTCCTACCCTTGCTAAAAAGTCCATGTTATTTAGGGGATAGTTTGTGTTTGCCTCTTCAATAATCATTCTTGAGAGCTGGCAGATTCTTGAGTAGCAACAAGTTTACCACCTGGAAAATTTGGTTCTCCTTATTTTTGTCATAGAGTTGTTTCATCCTGTTTTGCGCCCATCATAAATTCTCGTTGAGCAGATTAGTATCTCTTCACGACTTCTGAGCTTTGTTTACCTTTTCATCTGGACTGTTATTGGTTCTATACTTCTGGGATCAGTTGGCGATTTCCCATACATAACTTCATATGCAACCATGGCAACAGTGGCATGCCAGGCTGTATCGTATGAGTGTGCTGAGGAAGAAATCTCTCTGTTGTGGGGTTGATCATTGAAACTAGGAGACTCATAGCTGGAGCTATGATCCAAGCCTTTTAATTCTAACTGTTGAAGTAGCCATTACTTGTTTACAGATCATAAGACACCTTAAACTGCACCGGGTGTGCTTTCCTTGCATCCATATCTTGTAACTGCATAACCACTTGTTGTTGCCAAGTGCATGTTCTTTGGTATATGTAGAGCCTCTAGGTATGGAGCCACAAGAGGGAAAAAAAAAAAAAAAGTAAACCATGATCCTAGAGTCTTGTGCCTGTATCCTTTTTCTATAGGTTGCAAAGTTCAGAGAAAGTAGTTCTCCTATGTGGTTGAAGTTAAAATTGTTATCTATACTTGGAATGGCTTGTACCTTGTAACTTCAACTTACTCGTTTTTTTCATTCTCTTTGTTACAGTCTGAAAGGTTTCTTGCACTTCTGTTGCAAGCAATGAAAAGTGATGTGAATGTAAAGAGAGTAGCTGCCTTTTCTAAAAGATTGCTGCAGGTAAGCTAGCATTGCTGCTGGTTTGACTTTGGAATGGTGATTTTCTTGCTGCTGTTATCCTATTAGTGATGAAGATTGTGATAATCCAATCCTGTATAGTTTTCAAATATATCGCCTGATTTATTCCTCATCTTTCTTTGGTTTTAGTCTTCCTGTAGGTTCTTCAGGTTATTGCTCTTTCCCTTTGTTAGTTGGTTGTACATTTTTCTGTTCAATTTTTTGCATGAATTTTTACATAAATTTTTTATGCCATGTTTATCTCTTCATGAATAGGAAGGGTGTATTTTCTGTTTTCCTGGAAATGCATGTTTATGTGAACACTTGTCTGGGGATTGCTTGAATTATGAGACAAAATCAATACTATTTCTCCCTAGATATATATTCTTATGCCATCATTACATGCTATGCCCGATCCAGTAACAAATAATAGTACTTTGCATCCTGTCCTCGACAGTGGTCTGTATAATTCCCTTTGTGCGTCTTGGAAAAATAGCTGTATTCTTTTTACGTCCTCTTCAAGACGCAAAACCAAAGTTAACTCTTCCATTAATGTTCAAATAGCTTAGTCGTGCTGTCATTTAAAAGGCTTTAAGTTATGAATTTACAGCCACTTACTCTATCACGTTTGTGTGACCCCCTTCTGCTGTGACTTCATTGGCTTCTTTTCTCACAAGTCATGACTTTACCATTTGGGTTTTTGCATTAGGTTTGCAGAATGTCCTTGTCATTTTTTTTCTTTATTGTTTCATCCATTTACTGAAAAATGTCTTTGTAGCAATGGCCCTGTCAAAATTAGTGATAGTATCAGTGTAGTGGTCAGCATGCTAGTGGTTCTAGACAGTTAAATGTTCTAATTGGTACTTTGTTGCTTGTTGTGTACATTGTTTTCAAGATTTGTAAAATTTATTATTTCCTTTGAGGCTGTTAGCCTATTTAGATTAATGCAGACCAACTTATATACTCCACTGGGTAATGACGTTCCTAGTTAAGCCTATCTCTGATGTTTCATTTGAGCCCCTTAAATGATTATGTGACTGTTGACCTTTATTGGTTGCTAAAGCTTTAGAATGCAAAAGATTACTTACATTTATGCCATATCTTCAGGTTGCCCTACATCAACCACCACAGTACGCATGTGGATGCCTGGTTCTGTTGTCTGAAGTTCTCAAAGCAAGACCTCTTCTGTGGTCAGGAAGAATGTTAAATTATTATCTTTCTGGTTAAATATAATGAGCTACATGTTTATGCTTGTTTTTTAGTTTTATCATGTAAAATATTTACACAATATAGCTCTATCACAAATCATAATTTGAAGGAATTTTCAGGAACATGTTGCTGCAGAATGAGTCTGGTGATGATGGTCTCGAACATTTTGATGATGTCATAGAGGATCCTGAAGATATGGCTGGCGTTTCTCCCATTACAAGGGTTACCACCTCAACAGATGTTGTGTCTAATGGGCATAATGCTGTTGATATTAGTAGGGTTTCTGACTCAGAGGAGAGTGAAATTCCAGATTCTAACTTGTCAGATGATGAAACAAGTGGCTCAGAGGGGGAAGAAGGTTTTTTTAGAAGTGAAGCAAGAGCTGTAAAATCATTACCTAGCATGGGAGAACATGATACAAAACCTGCACATGAGAAAGGACATGGTCAGGTTTCCAATCTGAAATCAGTGATGCCTGGTGGATATGATGTTAAGCATCGGGAGCCTTCTTTCTGGTATATTTACAACCCTATGCCTGTCTTATGTTACATCAAGCTCTTTGTGGCATGCACTTAGCTCGCCATGGTGGGAATATTTCCACAAGCAAGGGCTAGGTGGACTGTCACGTTCTCTTTCATGTATGTTTGGTTTTTTGTAGCCTTTACTTTAGCGAGATTCAGGTAAAGCAATCATGTTCCCATGAAGAAGTGGATCTTTAGGTGCTATAGATTATCTATGGAAACTGCTTAAACAGAATTTGCATTTCTTCAATGAATTTATAATGTGGGTTTGCTTTTGTTCTCATGTACCCAAGTCCTTTCCCTTTTTCATTGTACATCATGCCTGGCTAACTGCTGTCATGAGGAAAAACCAAGGGAAAAAATTGATGGCACAACTTTACAAACTGAGATCTCTCATAATGTATATGTAGTAAATAAGCATATATATTAGAATGCTGCAAAGTGGAAAGTTCTTCTAGGAAAGTCAATGGAGACAGTTAGCTTTTCCCATGTTAGTACAGGTTTTCTTTTTGTCAAAATGTAACAAAATTATCCCTAGATTCTTAAGCAATCGATGCAGGAAATAATGATATATTTTTCCTCTGCATATATCTGTTTTGTGTCCCCACCCCCATGTTCGTCCTATTTTGACAATTGTTCGTGTTTTCACCATTTACTTCCATTTTCTGAAAAGATATGATAAATTTTCGTTCTAAATTAGTCTGCTATAGGAACGGTCTTAAACATGATGAGGATTAGTTTGATTTATTCCTAACATTTTTACTAAATTGCTTTAACAGTCGTGCAGATTGTACAAGTTGGTGGGAGTTGACAGCTCTGGCATTGCATGTACATCCGTCAGTAGCTACAATGGCCCGTACCCTACTATCAGGCGCAGTTGTTGTGTACAATGGTGAACCAATAAGAGATTTGTCTCTTTCTGCCTTTCTGGACAAGTTTATTGAAAAGAAACCAAAATCTAGTTGGAGGTCAGGAGGCACATGGCATGGTGGTTCTGAAATTGCACCTGCAAGAAAGGTTTGTATATGTTATTTGGATAACAAATGATTTTCTTCCAGAAGTTAGTGTCATGGCACATATTTTTATTGATGCGACAAGGACAAACAGATGAACCCATGCATACTCGATACTATTGTTCTACTAGACCATTTCACTGATGAGCATTGAGGTGTCTTGTGCACAATCAGCCTCGTTATTGCTCATGAAACCTGATTAACTTGAGGACCTGGCAATTGGGGTCAGCTTTATATTGGATAACATGCTAGCACCGAAAAGACATAAAATTGGTTTTTATTTGCTTTTGAACCTGGTTTCAGAAGGGCCAACCCTACCTATGTCCGTTGAAGCCATGTTGAATTACAATTATTTGGGTAGTCTGCTCATGCTTAATGGGCTGCTGTGGGACCAGCCTGGCATTTTTGGTGCTATTTAGTATAGAATAGTTTCTTTTGAGAACATGTGTGTTGATCTTTTTCTTTTTCTTTTTTTTAATTTTTCATGCAGCTTGATCTAAACAAACATTTCGTTGGGTCAGAGATATTGTCACTGGCTGAGGAAGAAGTTGCTCCTGAGGATATAGTATTTCACAGGTTCTATGTGAACAAAAAGAGCTCATCCAAGAGGAGAAAGAAGAAGAAGCAGACTGAAGACGAGGCAGCTGAAGAATTGATTGGTCTTGATAAGGACCAAGATGATTTTGATGAAGCTGATCAGAGTGACAATGAGGAGATTGATGAATTATTGGCAACTTCAGCAGGCATGGTGGTAGAAAGTGATGGCGAGTATGACTATGACAAACTTGATGAAATCATTGATGATGATGATGAATTGCTTGCAGATGGCAGTGATGATGAAGCAGATATTTCAGCTGGTTTGTCTGAAGATAGTGATGAAGATAATTTATATGATGCTGATGCCAATTTAGAAGGTGGTTCTGTTCATATTAATGAAGGCACTGAGAACAGGAAGAAGCGAAAGACCTCTACAGCTAGAAGTGCTGCTTTCTCTGGTGGTGATGATGCTGCTGCTGATGAACTTGATTTAGATGCTGTAAATGTTGGCAAAACATCTGGCAAAAGGAAGCATCCAAGAACTGGCGGAAAAAAATCTGGAGCTTCACCCTTTGCTAGCCTGGAAGAATATGATCATTTGTTGAATGATGATGAAGGGGAAGTAAGGAAATTGAAACCTCACAAGAGAAAACGGTCTTCATAACTGGTGTGTGCGCTCCAAGCATGTATAATTCCTGAGAGGTGCTCATTTTGAGTCAAATTCATGTCTCCAAATTTTGTTTATGGTTTTTCATGTTCTGCTCAGCAAAGGTGCTGGCTAAAAACTCAAGTTATAGGCTTGGCAGCAAGCGGTGCATAAGAAGGGCTTGGGTACCGGATACTGAAAAAATGCATACTGCCAGATAGAGCAGGAACACCTCGGATTTACAATTGAAATGGATTAGGATATAGACAGAAGCTGCCAGTACTAAAAGCTGTTGTGATGGCTTGATTTGTTAAGCTTTTTCTGAATGGGCGAAAGTTAACTTAGGATTAGGGTTCTTCTTAAGGTGATTCATCCTGTTTTCCTTTATCAGTTCTTTCTCCTAGTGTGCAGCAGTCTGACAATTGTGCCCTGGAAGCTCTGTCCCATACATTTTGTAGGGGTTTGGTCTCTGGCCGTGATTATAATGTAAAAGTTCACTAGTTTCTTTGTTTATCTCGCACTTTTTTAAGTCATGAAAACGGTCGTCGACAAAGTTGGGGAAATTTTGATACATTTGCCAACTGTTTGCCATACAAGGTGAATGCCAGTTGCCAGGAAAGTGAAATCACTGGTTCTTGATAATCCGACAGTTTGAAACATCTCCAGCGTTGAAGAGCACCATCCTATAATACGTTTTTTGAAGAAACAGAAGACTCATTAGAAGTAGGCTTGCGAAATATCTTGTTTCATACGGTGGTCAGAAGAATTTGTTTTAGTGGCGCCCTTAGAAAGTGAAATGTAGCGCTTGCTTGTGTTGAATTATGTTAGGGTGTTTGTTATTGTCCCAACGTTTTTTATGGGGGTCCAAGCGAAGGAACCTGCAACTCAACTTGAGATGTATGGTAATTGGTAGAGCAACAAAATGCGTCTTTTCCTAAGCAAAGGCGTTACTCTTTAATACAATCTTGAGATGAAGCCTGAGCCTGTAATCGCCACCTGAGCCGGAGGTTTCTGCCTTGGGAGAAATGCTACTATATTTAAAGAACATTTGAACTTTGAGACATCTTCAAATTTCTTTATTGCTTTTCCAACCTTATTATCCTTAATTCAGTGCCAGCCATTAGTCATTATAAAGCCCGCACACATGCACACATATAAATAAATAAATAAATATTATCTGAAATCCTCTATCTATTTTACTTTCATACTAGCAGCTCGATATAATGCATTGGGCTGCGTGTATGAGAGGTCAGAGTCATACAAATCCCTTTTACATATATATAAAGAGGTCAGAGTTATACAAATCCATTTTACATATATATAAAGGAACAATGACTTTGGTTACCTAGAATCACCTAGCCATTAATCAAGGCCATTTATCTAAAGTAAATGAGTGCTTGAGAGAAAAACAAAAAAAATGTGTAAACTAATATTAGTTGATGAAAATGCTTATCACTTTTTTTTTTCTTTGTTTTCCTTTTATCGTTCTTCTGGTACAGATTAGGTTGGGTGATTTTAAAAAGCTATAGTCACCATTCAATATATATATATATAGAGAGAGAGAGAGAGAGAGAGGATTTTCATGTAGGATGGGAATCCACTTGCTTTACATCTGCCTGATGCCATGCCTCTCCCTCACTCCTTTTATTTATTTATTTTTTTTAGGGCATGTACCCTCTTATCTAAGTATCCTATGGTCGAAATTTGCTTCGATGAATATAAGTTTGTTATGTATATAAACTACAAAGAGTTCAAATCTGCCTTACGCTAGATCTTGTTAGATGACTGAAAATGAAAAAGTTGCATTAAATAGTCATTTTATCATTTAAAATAGTCAGTACAGGAGCATTAACAACACAACAATGGCTTATGGTGCCTTCAATAATGAGTTTTTAGTTTTTAATATATATTCCTGATTTTTTTTTTCAACTTGCATATCTTAGATGTATGGCCACTTTTGTGAACTGGAAAGTTGGGATCCAATAATAGGTTTTAACACTTTTTTTAACGGCCTTTCGTTAGTCATTCAAAATAATGTGAAATCATGCCAAGTAACTACTTGTTATTTGATTACAAATTTCACAAAATATGCACATTTCTTTACGCGCCTCCCTGAACCTTCAGATTTACCAGAGAGTGGCCATGTTGTTACTGGATCTTTCACCCTTTTCTTCTCCCTATTGCGAATCCAGCATCAAGTGCAAACAGAATCATATGCATTCATATCCAAAACAAGGCAATGCATTGGGATATTTTAGAATTCATATTTGCCTCCACAGTTAGACTAAACATCTATCAAAACATACCATTTGTAAGAAAAATACGATGAGATGCACAAAGAAAAGATTTACAAATTTCCACACAAATCTCATTTCTTCATTTCAAGGGATAATTCTTCTGTTTCGTTTTTATCGAGTGTGCGAGTTTGACTCGGATTTTATTTCCCTTTAGTTGGACGGCAAATGCTTGTGATAGATTCGAACCAGGGCCCTTAGATGCTCGAATATGAATTCGACCATGCCAGTTAGTTGTTTTCACTTTCAAGGACAAACCCAGGACAGAACTTTCCTCCTCTTGTCACAACGACACGGCCCATGAAGCAACAAGGTTTATTTTGTGTTGATGTTATTATGTATATTTATTTAAAGATTCAAAAGTTAGGTTGTTATGTAATAATGCCTTTCACCAAAAAAATTCCAGCTCCATTACAGGGCAAATGTGAATACGGAACCATTTTAAATTTTATGAACGATTTTAGAAATATTTAGTGAAAATTCATTCTTCATGCATAAAATTGTCAAAAGTTTTAATGAACAAGAAAATTTGACGAACGGTGTCCCGTTGCACTGCTTATGTGGCGGTGAGATACGCCCTCTTTGTCATTGAGTGCGAATCGGGTCTAATTTCTATTCGGGTCCCAACCGATATGAACGATCCAACTTGATTTTCCTTCTTCTTCTTCTTCCCGCAATCGTTTCCTTATCGCCTTCCAAGTTCTGGTAGAACGACCCCAATTTCTTCAACTGAAGACATCTCCAGGAAGGTAAGCATTTGCGTCCTTAGGATCGTAAATTCGTTGTTTTTTTGTTCTTACGTTCTCTCCCCGTCTTCGGGCTTGCCTTTTTGGGATTCTAGGTCTATGTGAATTGTTGTTCTTTCCAGCTTATTCAATACTTGTTCAGAAAACCTAGAACGATGAAAGATGATGGTGAAACCATTAGTTATTTCATGAATATACTGGAGTTTGCTTTATTGATACCTTCTCTGATTTTGGTCCATTTATTTATTTATTTTTTTCATGAGCGTATCGGCTTTTCCAGGATAACGCAATTAAGGTCCTCGGGTTTGTTCATCTCTGGATGCTCCTTTTCTCGTACATGATTGTATCGCAGAGCCATGAAAAGTTCTCTCATGAATAGGTGTGAATTTGATTTCTCTTTTCGAGGAAGTGATCTTCACATGATTAGACATGTAGACGAAAGCTAGAAAAGATTCCTCTTGCATATGCCCTGTTGATTGGGATTCCTGTATTAACTTAATTTTACCGATTTCTGGATAATTTAGGAGCTTTTCTTCGGCTCTTTATCCCGTACACACCTATTTTTCTGTTGTTTGTTATAGAGCTGTATTTTTACCTTTTTCTATCGATAAGATTAGGGAAGTAAGTTATGAATGTCATCAAATTGTCACCGTCATAAATTGCCGCCATACTCTCTTCTACATGTCGGAGGTTGTCTTCTAATTGGGTTGTCAACCGTCAAGTAAGCTAGTTCTGGCTAACTTCTTAGGGCATGTGGTATTCATGGAGTACTGATGCAGCCGGTATAACATTTTTCACTTGCCGGTGGTCATGTATTAATTCAGGCCGAGGCTCTAGATATGCTTCTCACGCTTGATATCTGGGTATTCATCATTGTTTCCTTCAAAAAGTTTCATTGTATAAAAATATGCTCTATCCAAGTAACTTAGATTCAGTTTTTTATCTTGTTAGCATAAAATTTTGGCTCCTAAGTTGTTTAGATATCCTAAGTTGCTCTGTTATGCTAACTTTTTTTTTCTCAGAATCTGACTGTTTGCTGATTAGTCTTTGCTGCTTATCATCAATCTAGGACCAAACTCATGACACCATCAGATGGTCGAGTTGCATATTCTCAGCTTAGCCCTTTGGATAATGATGAGGGAGATTTCCAATACATCAAGAGTGGCACTAGACCTGTCTTTACTGCAAACACTGAAGATAGCAAGTCCTGTAGCCCAGCTTTGCATTCATTCAAAGAGGAATATCCTTATCACTTCACTCCTGACTCAGATTATCTTGATGATGAGTCCTACTCAAGTGGGAATTGCACAAATTCTCTACAACTGAATCGCCAGCCAGAAGTGAATTTGAAAAATGTGTTGAGTGGAATTTTTTCTATTCTAATGGGTAGAAGTAAAGATACCAGTGATGTGGATGATAGACAAAGTGGTCGTGTAAACGTGTCTTTTCTAGGATCTGAGAATAATGGAGATAGCTTTCTACATGCTTCAGTTTACATGCCAAGTGCCCCTCCACTTATGCTGGACATGGAAGGAAACGGTTTTATTGCTTATCGGGAGATCCTACAGGCAGAACCTCCCGAATGGCTTCCAGATAGTTCAGCAGCTGCTTGCATGCAGTGCAATGCTCCCTTCACGCCCCTAACTCGTGGCAGGCACCATTGTAGATTTTGTGGAGCTATATTCTGTAGAACTTGTACAAAAGGAAGATGTTTGTTACCTGTTAAATTCAGAGAGAGGAAACCACAGAGAGTGTGTGACTCCTGCTACGAGAGGTTGGATCCAATTCAAGGGGTCCTTATTTACACAATCAGCAATGCTGTGCAGACTGCGAAGCATGATGTTATTGATTGGACTTGTATGAGGGGATGGTTAAATATGCCTGTGGGTTTATCAATGGAACAGGAAATATATAAGGCCACTAATGCTTTGATAAGCTACTGGCAGGTGAGTCCTTCTTTGACTCATAAATTGCTACCATGTTGTGTGGGAAATTGGGAATCTCTGAACATTTTGGAGTATGCAATCATTATGATTGAGATGAATTCATTGGCTTAAAAGAAGTCCTATCATGACCAACCGTGTATGTGGAAGAATGATTTTTTTATAGCTTAGGCCAAGTTTATTCAACAAGCGGTTTTGCTTTGAGTGTAAGGTCTTTGTTAGCATGGAAGGCTTTGAAATCTGTCAGTGTTTTAGAAAAATGCTAATTTTATCAGTATCTTCATTTCTGATTTTATTTGAAAATATTCATGTTCAGGCTGCAAGATTAGATCCGGAAAAATCAATACCTTCTGCTGTCCTTAAAGGAGCTAGAGGGCTTGCTATTATAACAGTTGCAAAAGCTGGCATGCTTCTTACTTACAAGCTTGGTACTGGTTTGGTTGTTGCTCGGAGGTCAGATGGATCCTGGTCAGCACCATCTGCAATACTTTCTTTAGGATTAGGCTGGGGAGCACAGGTGAAATCTTTGAAGTACATATTTGTTAGTTTTTACTTTCAGGAAAAAGACAACAGAAACTGAAACGATTGTTTTCTGATGTGCAATATCAAACAGATAGGGGGTGAGCTAACAGACTTCATTATTGTGCTTCATGGTTCAAAAGCTGTGAAAACATTCAGCAGCCGCATGCATTTTTCTTTGGGTGCTGGTATGAGTGCTGCAGCTGGGCCTGTTGGTAGAGTGTTGGAAGCAGATCTACGTGCTGGAGATAGAGGATCAGGCATGTGTTACACTTACAGTTGCAGCAAAGGTATGTGAGTTCATGTTCTATTTCATAATATGTCTGACCTTCATGATGTGCTTAAGCCATTGTGAATGTACCGTCTTTCTGCTGTTTGTTCTTATTTGAGGTTATTGCTTTTGATCATCCAGTGCTTGGAGAAAATTTAGAACACATAGGCATGCATTCACTGTATATGCCTATACTGATCAGCAACTCGTGTTAGTCTAAAGTCATGATTCATTTATTGTCACATTAATATTCAGAACAGAGCAGTTTGATGACAGGCTCTCAGGTTCTCCTGTGACTGTGACACCCAGATGGGTTGCATGTCATAAAGGCATAAGATTTAACAAGCTGATAGCACACATCTTTGCAGTTGATTCTTTCTGGTAGGCTATGTTTTTGGATAGGCCATAACTCAACAGTTCAGCATTCACTGTTAGGTATCATTGACTAGTTATTTCTTGTTTCGGTTTCACATCTTGAATTTTATTTTGATTTCCTAAGAAAATTCTTAGGTATCAATCAACATGGTCAACCTATTGCCTGAATTGTATATCTCAGGTGTGTTTACTGGCTTTCATGATAGAGTCAGCCTGTTTAGCATCTTATACTCATTAATGCGGATATCTGTTTTCATGAGCTCTCTCTCTGTCCCCCTCCGCTACCCCTCTCTCTCGGTGCTTTTCATTTTCTCATTCATCCATTACTCCATTCTCCGTGCCATTTCAGTTGTCATTTCTTTGTTGACCCTTCCTGTCACTTTAATTATTTCCAGAAAATCACGTGCCACATTATTAAATATTAAGTTTCAAAATTTCTGTATGTAACTTTGACATTTGTTGGTGGATGGGGTGTATCCGTGCTTGGTCTACTCCTGTCTTCCTTTTTTCTCATACTTCTTATCCTTCTCTGCCGATGCACTTTTTTTTCCTTTGCTTTACTTGTGTCAACTTCCCTTCCTTGACAGGAACTCTTTTCTCATTCCTGATCTTCGTCTGTTTACTCAGTTTTGTTCCTTCTTCTGTAAAATTTCTCAGACTTATTCTCCGTTTTTTATGACTCATGATGGATACCAAGCTATGAGTAGCAGTGGACTGGATGCCTCTGTAGTAAGTGGACTGAATACTCTTGTATGGTAGTCTTTATTGATCACTTTAACGCTTTAGTTTCTGAATTTGGGTCTGGAGGTTGGCAATTGGCACTTAATCCTAAGTCGCACGAGTGCGTCAACTATGGTAGTACACCCGCACCGATGTTGGTGCGGGTGTGGCCCGACACGACACCCGAGTTGGTCAAACCGAATCTGGTGCTGCTGACCGTGCACCCTTTCTTCTTTTCTCTTTTTCTTTTTCATTTTTTCCTTCTCCTATCTTTCCCTCTTTTCTCTCTCTCCCCTTATTTTATTTAATAAAATTTTGAATTTTGTATGATTAAGGTAACCTTGACAACAAAAGTTTAAAAATATAGACAAATAAAATTACTTATATAACAAATAACACACACACACACACACACACACACACACACACACACACACACATATATATATATATATATATATATATATATATATATATACATATTTATATGCTCTCGCTGTACCCGCACCCAATTTTTTTTGGAACTTGCTGCACCCCGCACCCATGCGACATAGACTTAATCTTTTGCTTTTAGCAGGCATGTTAGAAACGAAAAGATGCATTTCATCTTTCATACCAATCATAATTGTTGCAGATGGTTTTCTTCTTAATGTTGTATATATCTAGTGGGGTTTTTGGGTTCACGTTAACCGCTAATCTTTATGTTTCTTGGCATAGAAATGTCAAATATGTATATGTGGGACTTATTGTGCTTTAGAAGTTCATCCACCAACTTGATGCGATGTCCATAACCTCCTCACGTTTTACCTATCTAATATCATAATAACACATCTATCCTGAACCCTTGCTTGGCACACAATTTCTTCTGTTGGGGCATGCATGTGAACTATGCCTTATTGAAAGTACAAATTCCTGAGTGCTTAGACTTTATATTTGTTCTCCTTTGAGTTTAATGTTTTCCTTTTTAATGAGTTTTTTGTTGCTCATTTAGTGGGTCTTTTCACTTGATGACTGTGTCCTAATATATGGTGAATCAGGCGCTTTTGTTGGGATTTCTCTTGAAGGCAACATTGTCGTGACAAGAATGGACACAAACTTGGAATTCTATGGCGATCCATATCTTACTACAACTGATATACTCCTTGGAACCGTTGATCAGCCGAAAGCAGCTGAACCACTATATTGTGCCCTGAATAACATCTACTCTAGAGTAGGAACTAAGATGTTGGCGTTTACCTGAGTTTCATTGTATATTCATTACTACACTAGACCAACCTGTGCATACCATCTTGGAATCTGATCTCAGTAGCAAAGACATCATTGATTACTCTACAATTCATCTCATCCTGTCTGGTATTTGAGCAAGCTGATCTGTTAAAGCGCCCATCTGTGGCCACCAAGTGGAAATGTATATATGTGTTTGTGAAGAATAAATCAGCAGTAATTTATTTGCTGGATTGCATATTTTCATTTTCTTTGCATGGTACAGTTGTCCTTTGCTGTTTGTTTGCAATGACCATGTGGCTTCTGTCTCGGCTATATTGCAACGAACTTGACCTACAAATTTGTTAGCTGCCAGGCTAATCAATTCAAATTCCCAGTTCTGCTTGTAAGTTTGGTCCAATTAATACCTGAAGCAACGTGGACTCCTAGTTCCTGGACTCGATACATTTGGATTAAAAAGCACCTGGGGTATTTTGGGATGTCGCTGGATTTGCTGCTAGCTCTACGCTCTCGTGTTATGCTAGTGCCGGACATATATTCCCTTGGTGCGTTGTCCTTAGAAAGTTTGTGGTTTCTGCATAAACATTTTGTCATGTGAGACGGGTGTGTTTATCACAATCTGATTTTCGTTTAAATGTGATCCAAGGACTTGAACAACCTAGTGGTGATCATGCTGAAAATCTAACGTACTTCCATCTGCATAAAGCCGCTCAAATTGGTTTGCATAGAGTCTTTTTTTTCGACTTACCTTTGTTTTTCAGGGAACTCGTGTCAAGCTCTCCTCATTTCGCAAGTCATTGATTTCGGTGGTCCTTTATCACGTGTAAGACAAACAGGCCTAATTCTTAAGCAGTCCCTGGCGAAAGTTAACGCCTTTAAAGCATATGATCAGCTTCGATCTTGTAAGCAATAATTGCAGACTGAGAAGCTACATGCTGTGGCCTTCAGATGAGCATTTTTAACTCTTGGCTAAAACCAATATACGCAAGCCTGGTGCTTCAGCCTTCAATGATGAAGATAGCTTTTGGGTTCCCTTTCTCCCCCGTGATAAGGGTGAGTCTCTGGCCACCAAGGCTTGCGAAAACAGACAAAGAAGCCAAAACTTTAGGAACATAATGCGACTTGTCACCCTTCGTATTTCCTTACAATATTCATCTCTTTGGTGACTGCAAATTACAAGCCTATGGTACGAAGATTTAGTTTACGACCACTCACACTGTGTGGATTGCTTATACTCCCGCATACTGATGTACATTACCAAAAACGGAAATGATAGCGAGTCGGTTGACACGTGTGGAGCAGTGTTGAATAAACCCCAATAAAAATGTAGTAAGCGCTACACGAAGCCGCATCCGGATACCTTTCTACCATGTGGTGCAAAGCACACCGGAACCCTCAAGTCATGTTCAAAAAAGGTCGGAACTCGGAAGGTAATGTCCAAGAAAGGAATAAAGATGAGGAGCTACTTTTGCAAATGAAGGAAGGACCACATTCCCCTCCAAGCACAAACTTGCAGTGCTTGCGAAGATTTGCATATAAATAACTTGGCTTTGTGCGTAATTTGCTTATCCCGGTCTTGAGATCTACGATCATGGTATCCTTGAATCATGAAACACAGGCAATCTTCAATTCACGACCTCCTTTTATCACATTATGGAGCAGCACATTAGCAACATCTGCCAACAAAAAATGGCAATGACAGATCAGGAAACATATGGTTCATCTTTACAAGAAAAGGGCAAT
The DNA here is from genome assembly GCF_008831285.2 of Nymphaea colorata. Lineage (NCBI taxonomy): Eukaryota > Viridiplantae > Streptophyta > Magnoliopsida > Nymphaeales > Nymphaeaceae > Nymphaea > Nymphaea colorata. The sequence continues at coordinate 13,663,325 of NC_045148.1, read as the reverse complement.
GCTTGTTCATTGAGGAGGTTCTGTTTCTTTCTCCTTTTCTTTGTCTGTCTTACAGTAGCAGTACTTGGAGCAGCTGCTGGAATCATCTTCTTCCTGCTGAAACCCCGGAAGCCGGAATTCTCTCTGCATACATTGCGCTTTGACTCCTATAAGCTAGAAGAGTCGTCAACCTCTGATCTCTACCTCTCTTCTAACCTCTCCCTAATGCTGAACGCCTGGAACAGCAATAAGTTCGGTATAGGATACGACCCGTCGAGATACAGTGTTCTCTACAGAGGGATTCCAATTGGAGTCGGCCAGATGCCAAGCTTTTATCAACCAGAACACAGTCAGAATGTTAGTGTGGAAATGCAGTTTGTATTAGATCGGCTGAATCTACATCAAGTGGCTAAAGAAGGCTTCCTGAATAACTTCACTAGCACAAATGGCCTTGTACAGATGAGATTCATAGGAAGCGTCAGAGCACATGCACGTATTTTGCATATCAATTTGCCAAAGGTTAAGGTTTGGTGATCTTTTGACCCAATCTGTAATTCATATAAAGTATGCATACAAATGTATATCACTATCACCACTACCACCATCATCAGCATCACCACTGACAGGACTCTGAAACGATTCGGTCTTGGCCAGCGTTATACTGCGCTGGATAGGATAAGAGTTTGGCGATAAGGATCCGATTACAAATTCTTGAGGCAGATGTATATAGCTCATGAAAATCATACACAAGCGCTAAGCTGACCTCTGAGGTTGACAGACTTTCTACCTAAAAATGAAGAAAGTGCTAATTACTGGCTAAATATTTGGTCCTAATGGATTAGCTATGAACTTTTGCACATTCAGACATAGTTGGACATAAGTATGCAATTTACAAGCCAGATTTAGTGTTAGCCGTTTTGACATTTTTAGATGTAGTAGATTCCATTCTGGTCTCGTTTCCAACAAATATTTAGCTGTTTTAGGTGCGACCCTTTTGCATATCTACCTGGACATTTACCAGGGTTTGTTAATTACTTCTGCAGGTTGCAGTTGACTGTCAAATAGATGTCAGCTATGAGGATATTGTGCTCAACGAGAGGGCCTACGAATCATGGAGCAGCATCAAGGTATCATCATTGATGACAGTTTTCCAAGCAAAAATGTAGTGTCTAGGCAAGGAATAAGATCCAAACTGTTAAAATATTTAAAATGAACAAAAGCAAATTTTAGGAAAAAATATCATAAACTGCAAGGTATTAATCATCGTCTTCCTGCTGCCTTTTCGTTCTAACCTGAAGCATTTATTCACTTTTCTTTTTGTTTCTCAAAATGTGCAGGCTACATCTATGTATTTCCCATCTCTGAAGAAGAAGTGCTCCACAGAATTGGAAATCTAGTTGGACGTTTTCTTCTCCCTCTTAAGTTAATCTTTTTGTGATAAGCCAAAGTAAAACCTGGTTGTCATTGGGCTGGCGAGAACACCCTGTGTGTCTGTGTGTGTAGGCCTCGCTGGTAAGTGCCTGCAATGGCCTAAGGCGACCAACCCCGTTCGGTCTCATTACAATTGTATAGGTAGATGATTAAAGAAAGTCGCTCCCCTCGAGGTTCGGACTCGTAAGGTGGAGATGTGTTCAAACCGCGTGCTCTCCTCACCGCCAATAGCTAAAAGAGGGCAGGCACCATTGTAACCAACATTTCATTCATTGTCATGGCCATATTTGCTCTTGTTTACTGCTCTTGTTCGGTAAATCTGTATCTGCTTACATGTATCTTAAGGACAGTACCTTTAAAAGTGACAGGACACCTTGTTTTTACGTGTGTTCATGTGACAAATTCTCTTTTTCTCTGTCTCCCTTTTGTTTCCTTTGATTGCACCTCACAATTATCAACAATAGAGATTGCGTATTGGCCGATAGAAAAGAAATATTGAAAAAAAGCCGCTGTGACACATTGGTGTCCCCCAAAGATGCATCAGCAAACATGGACGGCATCATTCATCACTTAGTTTAGAGGAGTTCATAGGTCGGAAACAGAGCAAATCACCAGCGCGTCAAACAAAAGGAATTGTTCTTTCTTTTGGTTGCGAACTATGGTACTGAGATGCCTTGTTCTTCAAATCCCCTAAAAGTGGGGAATGTTTTTACGTGACAATATTTGGGAAAGAGAGGTCAGCTTTAAGAATATGAGAGAGAAGAATGAGAACATCCAAAAGGTCCAAGAGAGAGTTGAAACAAAAAGCTATAATAAATAGTGAAAAGTTGTGAACTAAAATTAACAGGCAACATCTTTTCAGAACATGTGCATCCAAAAGCCGCACGCAGGACCGTACATTGTTGGGCAATCTCCTTCTTAACTCGTCAACGTGGACGAGTGATGTATCGCCGAAAATGGCAACATACCCAGCCATCCAAAGAATTTACCAGAAGTTAAAGAGCCAAATAGGACAAAATGTCCATTCGTTAGACCCAGCGATGGCAATCTGCCCCTTGATGAGATCGCAAGTGAAGAAGATGTGGCAAGTAGCGGCTGAAGGGGTGATCTACATTAACTCGAATAATTTACGAGCGTCATGGCATAACGAAAAGAGGTGAATGCGAGAGAGAGAGAGAATTTCAAACTTGTCAGAAATGGTCCAGTGACCTGGTTCTTAGTTTGAGAGATAGATCGTGTCAATTATTTTGCTGTCGTCCTTAACGCAACTAAGTTTCCTACATTCCAAGTTTCTTCGTCCTTTTAACCCCTTGTTCATGCTGTACCGATCGATACGCCTTGAATTACTGAAACCTTCTCACGCACGCAAAGTTGTACGCCGTCCAGGAGATGCCTACTAGAAAATTATAAGGACGCGCCTCCATGGGTGGTTTTAAGATCCTACTCTTTCGTCAACTTGGTAAGATTGACAAGCTGCTGGCCCAAAACATGGAGCTTTTGCCACCAGATTTTCCTAACATATGAAAGTTTTCATGGGCATGCCCATGAAAACTATTGCTTGCATTCCCATTCTATACTTAACAGAGAGAAAATCAACCCTATAGGCATTAAGATAAATTCAGAGATTATCTACAGGTGTTCTAGTGACTCCATGCCATTGAAACCAAAAAGATTCTTTAGAAAAGGTATTTAACAGGGACAATATCAGCCCGATATCAACAAGCAGCAGACGCATTGCAGAACAACCACGTTCTCCAAATATAAAAGGATCTAAAATTGATCGAAAAACAGTTACTCATCCTGAAATTTTCAAATTAATCTAATTTTTGATCAGCTTCTCGGCCTTGAGAAAGAACCTCCTAAACCTTTTGGATTTCCGTGTTAACCGAGTCCTTGCAGCAAAGCAGCCATGCTCTCTCTCGCTCGCTCGGTCTGGCTTAGTGTGTTTCCGTCGATGACATGCAGCCAGGAGTCACATGCTTAATGACCAGGAGTGTAATTCAAAAAAGGATATGTTATCAAGTGTTTACAATTCTCTTTTTCTTTTATCTTTTCGTAGACAAATTTCGGATATGGGGTCCCAGGTAATATCGTATCATGAGATCCTTTTTTATCAGACAGGAAAAAAAGATTTCATTTGTTTTAACATGCAGTCAGTTGATTACTTAAGTGGTTAAATCCAGACAAAATTCTTTCTCAAATTGTTCAGTTGTGTTGTATGTGCTTTCTTAAGGAACCTGAACAGAGCTGCCTGTATCTTACCTAAGATAGGATCTGGCTTTTATGTCTTTGTCAGGAAATCTTATGAGGGGACCCAAGAAAAACACGACAGGCAGTGAAGCAATTCTGAAAAGCACCCGGTGTGCAGCCTCATGCGCGTTCAAAGGGAAGAAAGGAGCATGCTGGGGTTAAGAGGAACAGCCGTGGGTTTGACGGATTTATAAGTTGATGTTTTAATTTGAAATGTTTTGATCTTCAAATTATTCTCAACACAGCTCATCTTTTCTCCAATGAGAAGCTTTGAAGCCAATAGATTTCATCAGAATGATGGCTGTTTACCTTCATTTTCTAGTATGTTTGGTGGTTTCTTTCCTTGAGTGCATTTTTTCCGTTTGGCGCTTCTGCTACCAACTTGCTGTCGTCTGAAAGTGATGAGGGCAATACACAAATGAAGTAAATGCTGCGAAACAAAAAGGCCAAGGTTGTGACCTCTCTTACGCCATGTTGAGTGCAGTTCATATATGGGCTTCTTTAAGGAACTTGAATTACTGAAACACGCTATCTGACTTTTGAAGTTGATGGGAAGAAAACAAATGAAGTAAACGTTGAGAAAAAAGAAAGAGGTGTGATATTACTTTTAAGTGGCGTTCATATGTAGCTCACCAAGGACCTTGAACCATTAGAACAAGCCGTCCCGGGCTACCGGAGCGTTGCGTCAGGCGGAGGACTAGCAATTTGAACAAGCAACAAAGTCTCTCTCGACTGCGTTGACAAGTCCCGAGAATTTTTGCATCTTTGACTTTTGATTAGCTTACCTACCTCGTCAAGCCATTCATCCCGATCCCGTCACCTTTTCCTTCAGCATTCTTCAAAACATTTCCCTCATTTCCTCTTTGCTAATCTGTTCCTGTATCTAACTGTATTTTAATTTAATATTGGTTTGCTCCGATAGCCACATAAAACTCCTTTGAGTTTTGGTATTGCATCCACTACGAACTGGATAATTGGATAAATTTTTAGCAGTGTCTTCAACGTGGCATCTTGTCATATTAGCTGGTGCAATCGTTATTTGCCGCAAACTTAAATGATGCTGGCTGATAAGGGGTTCAAAAATTAAGCATTTCTTAAATATTTCAAAATACTATTTATTATTTCTTAAACAAAAGAAAAAAGGCATGATACAGGCCGATGCATAACAACCAAAACTCTGCACCAGACAGTAAATTACTGTTACTAACAATGCTGTTTTGAGTACATAAATTAATCGTTCTAAATTGCATACCTTCTGTTTCCAACATGAGAAATCACATAGTGAACAGACTTAGATGCACTTCCAGCAGCATAAAACGTGGGACTTGTGCCCATGCTACGAGAGCCTATGCCTGCCAAATTTAATTGGTCATCAAGCTAGTTGGACACCCGATATAGTACACTATCCATTTAAATGTGAACGTTTGGGTGAAACCCAATTAGATTTCATCGAGTAATGTTATATTTAGATCCAAAACCGATCTGTTGCTCATTGATTTTTCGCATTGACGACTGTACAATCAACGTGAAAGACTACGAATGAACAAAAAAGACTAAGAAACCAAGTAAATAAGCATCTACAGATGAACAACTGATGCGTAAGAACAAAACTACAAACTGCATCCCTATCAAAGAGATCTAGCTTCTAATTCTAACTGCAAAGGTGTAGTGCCAGCAAATAGAAAGAGAAACAAAAAGAGGAGAGGAGAAAACTTAGAATTTCAAAACTTAAGGGGCGGAATAAGACAGAACAAGCATCATTGGACCTTTGGTTTGGACTCATCTTCCTGACTAATAGTGGGAGCACCGCTGGAACTGTTGGTGGTGCTCTCCTCTCTATCACACTTAAGTAAAATGTCCTTCACCAAGCTCTCGCCACCAGACGGTGGTGGCCATGTTAGAGTCCCTGAAGATGAATAGCTGGCCATAGGCATCTGTCCATTGCTTGTGTCAGTTTTAGGTGGTCGCCCAGAAATGGCAGTGGCTAAGGCAATTGGCATGAGGCAAAGACCCTTGGTTTGCAAATACTGCATGGCTGAAGTTACGTTGGACTCCATTAGCTTTACCACTTCTTGCTCGAAAGCAATACTTTCCTGTGATTCAGGTAATTCAGCAGTCTGGGCCAGAGAAGCTGACAGTCGAAGACTGCTGGATCCCTGGTTTAAAGAAGAATGAAACAAAGGCTGAGAATTTATTGAGAAAAATTATAGATGCCACAGATGCAAAAGAACCATGATCATAATTCAGGGAACAGTACAGGTCACGTTTAACTCAAAGCATACACTGGAAAAATAAAACATTTATAATAATAGCAGTCGTTTGTATATAAGTCCTTTTTTCCTTTCGGTTGTTAATAAGGTGGCATTCCAAATGCTCTAGCAGTTTATGCCAAGGCACCTGCAACTCTTTAACTTCTATCCTCCAACTTGAAGGTCATAAATCCAACCCCCTGGGCAAATGGACACATCTCATGTTGACAACACACAAAAAAAAAAAAAAAAAAAAAAAAAAAAAAAAAAAAAAAAAAAAAAAAAAAAAAAAACGTTGTACTCTGTGAGGATGAAAGCAGGTACTATTACCAAAGTGAACAATAGGCCGGGATTCATCAAGTCAATCAAGCAGACTACTGAAAGTGGGCCAGAATGGGGCTGTGAGTGTTGATGAGTGGCCAGAGGACCGCAGAAACCAGAGTCACCTGATAACTGCTAACTTTCAGGTTGGGGTGTCTGTCACGCCACTGGGGACCAGTCATCCTGTTGGAGAAGGTTGTCCTTACCCAGACAAACAATTTACTTTCATATCAAAGGATACAATAAAAACAAGAAAAAGGTACTAGAGAAAGAAGAATAGCAGCAGCCAGAAAAGCAGGTCTCCTATTGTTGTAAAGACATTAATTATGTGCAGATATCAAAAATACAGGAAAAAAGAAAACTTTCGTATAAACTCAGCCATATAATGATCAAAATTGAAACAAGTGTCTTTACTTTTCACAAGTAAAACCATCTATAAAGAAGCACCGAAACAAATATTGCACCTGAGATTGAGCATCAGTAATAAGAGGGGCAACTGCTCCTGCTGCACCAAGTCTGCTCATGCTCAGTACCTGCCTCAGATAAGCATTGTCATCCACAAGGGATGAAAAAAATAAAAGCAAAGGAGAATACGGATAAGGCTTAACCTTGACTTGCAACTGCAGAAATTTGACGTATTCAATAATTTCATCAAGCATTGATGCCTTGTCTGTCTGCAAAAGGACATTGAGTGATTAAAGACCAAATACAAGAATCATCTAGGCAAAAAAGAAAAGCACCAGTTCATGGATGGGAAAAGTTTACATTCTCAATGGAAACATCATGCCTAGTAAAATAAACTGCACAAAAAAAACTAAATGATATTCGCCAACTCATTCCTATGAGAAATATGTACAGAGCTGGTGCATCAGATTGCGTAAGTTGATCTTGATTGACATGCTAGAAGTTGGCACTACAGCAAGGAAAGAGAGACAGTGAAGGGGTGGTAGATTTGAGATGTGAGGTCTTGGACAATTGGAAATAGGCCACTGTGAGCTAAACCAAGTAACAACCACAATAAAACTCGAACAAGCAAGAGGTTCACAAGCTCAAACATGGACAACTCTCTCCTTCTATCAAAATGCACACACACACACACACACACACACACATTGGCAGGGAAATCCTCCTTCCATGCCCATGTCCAGCAGAAAACGAAGGTCAGACCTAGGCTAGTTTTGTTATGGGTTCTAGGCTTAGAGTTCCTAGGTGAAAAGCACAGCCTCAGATGAGGTTGCAAGGTGAAAAAGTTGTACCTTATGAAAAAGTCAAAAGGAAAGCACATGTTCAATGGTTCCAGTAACAATAGGAGGCTGAAGGCATGAACCACAGCAGCATACCAACAGACCCAGATTATAAGCAACTACAAAAGTTTGTCTCCAAAGATACCTTATTAGAGTTTGGGACAAGTTCCTGTAAATTCTTCATCCTTTCAGCTATTTTTTCTCTCCGAAGCTGCACATTTAAATCATGTTTTAACAAGCACACTCTTCAACCAATTAAAAATAAGTCATATAAAAGAATAATCCAAGATAAAGACTATCCACAGAAATTAGCAATGAAAAGGACATGACTCCTAATATGAAAATAGTCGTACTACATTTAGAGAAATTTCACCCACAAATTGAACCCTACTTACTCGTTCAGCAATACTATGTGGATCAGTTGCCTGTCCTCGACGTGCTCTAACACGTGCTCTTACAGCTCCGCTGCAACCTCCACTAGTAGCAGTTGTGGGTTGTAAATGAGATATAGAGGTAGAATTTCCAGATAGATTTAGGGAATTCACTTCACCAGATTGTAATGGCTAAGAACAATGATATACAACAAAAATTTAGACAAGTAGCAAGTAAGATGAAGATGGTCACACCAAGAAATTCGGGCTAAAGATTAAGATGGCCAGCAGAAAACGTACTATTTTGTGTTGGGGTTGGAATACGACAGTTTGAGAGCATGCAACTTGCGACCTAGTGGCGACAGAGGGCAACTGAACCCTTTGATTCTCCTGCATAATTTGTCAACACATATCTCACATAAAAAGAAGATACACATGTAAAAGATAAGTCATGCATTCCCATAAAGAACGTTTATTAACTTACAGATACAATCGGTATGTTGTTCACTGACGGATGACTCTCGCCAAGGCATGCCTTTTTAAGAAGATCTTCATCAGTCTCTACAAGGTCGTCATGCAAATTAAAACCGTCCAGGTTTCCCTGGCCCAGGATTTCAGGGAAGCTGGAAACACCTGCATATGATGTGCTCCAAGAAGACGGAACAGAAGGAAGAGGATTGGCATCTCCAAATGGCTTTTCATACCGTGACATATCACAGCCATTGCTTGCAATGGAACCTGCCTCAGGAAGAGTACCAGCTGAATCTACTGAATTTCCGAGAATGGGATGAATATGTGATGAGCCATGAGCGCCTCTAGTTTGACTTGCCGCGTTCAACTGAAATCCCACCAATCTGTTCCTGATCTCCCCGTGCAAAGGTGTGTGATTGTCCTTGTCTAAAGATTGCTGACCGGACACGAACCCTTTGTTATGACTGAGGCATGGATTTTCGGAAGTAAAAGAGTTACCGTCGCCCGAAATATCATTCATTCCTTGAGAAGATGGGCGCCCTATAACATGACTTGCGGAAACCAAGCTAGATTCAGGGTTCTTGTCATGCGGTTCATGCCCTTGATATGCACTGACCGAATCAACGAGAAAGCCATTTGTTGGATCTGCAGGATTGACAGCCCAGGATTGTCTTTCTGTTGGATTCATCTCAACCCATTGAGTGGAGGAAAATAGATGATCAAGATAGCCATCCATAGTAGTGGAGTAATATGTTCTGAGAGTTGGACGATTTCTGTGGTTGAGATTACAAAATTGTCTTTTGGGGATATTTTCATACAGCAGTGAAGCTGCTAGTACATCTGTGTCAGCAATATCGCATAACAAAATCAACTAATGGAAAACGGGCAGCAACCTATGCTTTTATCACTAGAAGAACACAGCAATTTGCCCATTTCTGAAGCCAATATACGCATGATGGATTTTTTAAAGCCTCTATAGATTCTCCAACTATCGGCAAACTAAATTAGTGCCACTGCCAAGCAACCCCCCCCCCAGTATTGCCTAGCTTCAAGAGATAATGATCAATATCCTATATTTATACCAGGAGGAAGAGGGAAAAGCACGCAGGTTACCATTTGTCGAGTGCTGCCTTGTGATGCTAGAAGAGGTCGCGGTATCAACTATCAACAGAGATGGAGGTCAGAAAACGTCGAACAACCGACGGACGCCCTTTCCAAATTTCAGATAAACGTCAGTGGTGGGGGCGCGGCGAGGGGAGCGAGAGAGAGAGAAATTCCGTTTCTCCTTCCTCTTTTTCTTCGAAGTTAATGGGGAAGAAGAAACGGAAAAATGAGAGAAAGAGAGAGTCACGCAGAAGCCACAGTCGAAGTCAGCAGCTTCACAGGAAAATCATCGATTTAATTGGGAGAGAGAATGGGAGAAAATTGAATGGAAAAAACTGAATTGATAGACAGCAAATAAATTCAGTTCTATTTTGGGATGGATGGCCGATTGCGAGCGTTCCTTCGTTTTCTTCGAATTAGAAAGGATCCCGGAGTAAGGCTCTATTTTAGCTATAATTCTAAAAGAGGCTTAGGTTTCGGTTTTTCTTTGTGAAAGCCTCATTTACGCATACAAGTGGTAACCGCTAAGCAAAACCCACCAGCGGAACTTTGTCCCGTTAGAGCACACGAGAAACCTTACGTTCATTTCAGATTGTTTATACTTCTAGTTGGAAATCGCTTGCTAGTTTTATATAGAAAAGGTCTTAATATTGACATTCAATTCAATCTGACAGATTTTTTACTTGGGCGTTACGAGACAACAGTAGTTTAGGGTTTCAATTCAAACATCACTATAAAAAAATAGAATAGAATTTCTTTTGTTAGATTACAACTCAAAATTGGGGGTCATAAATGAAATTTTCCATTTAAAAACGACTGCATTTATTGTTTTTGTTGGGCAAAAAATGTCCTATGTTCTTTCTAAAGCAGAGTCGGTATCTGAAAGTTCCTGGATTGGTTTGAGAAGAAGACTGCGAGTGGTACTGCAGAGGTTGAACAGTTGCACCGAACCCAAATGGTTGGGAAGGTCTTCAAAACAGCAGCAATTCCTGCAGGCCAGGCCACCAAAAACCACGGCCAACCCAGGTCCCGGATTCCCGGCTCCGGGGACTCTCTTGCACCAAAAATCCCACGGAAACCTGAATCCCCACTTGCATAATCCCCTGGCTAAACGGCCCGGTCTCTTGCACCAAAAATCCCACGAAGACTTGAATCCCCACTTGCTTAATCCCATGTCTGAACTTATGCTGCTGATCCCCAGCGCAGATGAGAAGCGCGGCGCCGGAAAGAAGGGGCAACCGGTTAACTTTGCATGCAGGGGACTCTTTCTGTCAATAATCGAAAACGAAGGACTTTTTCGAATGGCAAGAAGACGAAAAAGAAATTCCCCCCCCCCCAATTTTTATATTATTGATTATTTTTCAAAAGCAAACGCCTTTTTCTCAAAGCGATCGAACCTGACGGGACGGGGAACTCCGACGTGTTGAATTCCAATTGGCCCACGTTTTTCGGCTTTCTGTTCAGCTCAACTGCTTCAATGTTCATGGCCTTGCATCTTTTTAATACTTAATGATGATAACGCCGAATTTTAGTGCAACCGCCCCCGCTAGTCTGAGTAGGCCTTGTGCTAAGAAGAACTTAAATGGATCTGGATCTGGTCACATCGCACTTCAAACCTGAACTGGCAGACGACGATGGATGCCAGCAGAGTTTAGTTTGACCAGGATGAAGACCGGGTCTCCTCTTATGGAAATCCGATTATCCAAATCGTTATCTGACTTGCATGGATCCCTAATCTGGTTATCTATCTCAAGCAGAGATGTTTGAAATAGAGGAAGAAGAAGCACGAAGAGGTTCACAAGATTCATGGGAGAATGTTGACTCACCTGACAGGCAAGAAAGAATTATGGCAAAATTTTCCGACCCGAAGCGGTGACGGAAATTATATTTTATGAGGAGTCCGTTCAAGCGTCGATTCAGATATTGAACCTCAACGACTGGCTTCTAAGTGGGTACTACACACCATTGACAGCCCGGGGAAGTTCAGGCTCTTCACAGTGTTCTGGGAATTTGATTTTGAGCATTACCATTCTGGTCTCTCGCGTAGGATGGACCCTGGCCTTGCCAATAAAAGAGGATCTCTTCAAAATTCAAACGAAGCAATCTAACCAAACCATATATTATTATATTCAGTTCATAATTCCTACTGTCTGACGTCCATGTGACCTCGGGATTGCCGTCGGGAACTGTTCACTTTTCAATGCAAGACCCATATTTTTTTGTATATATACCACAGTACAACACCATGTGAACTATTTGACTTTAGCAACGTCAATGGCTTCTGCATTAGATTGAGAGAAAAGGAAAGAAAGATTCAAGAGGCCGTCCTCATCTGAACCTTGGAAAAGGTGCTTTCTCTCCCTCTCTCAGATATTCTCCAACACAGAGTTTACCTAATGTTGTGCTTACAAGAACTGAATTTTCTGCCTTCAGTTGTGTTAATCAACTTTGCACATATTATGTCATTTATAAAGTTAATTTGGCTGGTGATAACTCAACATGCGGACAACATTTCTCCGACATTATAGAAACATCGGTCCGATGTTCCAGAAGTAGTACAACTTTACATTGGAAAACATGATTGAGAGAATGGTACCTATCAAATTAGCGGGCCGGTGAACCTCCAGGTAATGAAATTTGACGAACTAAGTTGCAACTCTTGAAAATTAATATGTACATCGTAAAGGGGTTGGTTATATATATACAGAGCTGCATCTTTGAAGGGAGTTGAAACTGGATCATCCGTTATGGAATTACTCGTCACATAATTACTGTACAAAGTAATGATACACCTTTTTGTTATTTTATGGAAAATTTGATATAAGAGCCTGGGGAGGCAATGCTGCTTGCTTGAAGCTTGAGCCTTTTAAAGCAAATAAAATTTATTAGAAACAACTAAATAGGCATAATGGCCGCTTGAGTTTCACCCATGTGCGGAGGATGACTAACAATTGCATTCAGGACGATGGTACGCCATAAGTCCATGCTCTCCTTAATTGATGTCATCTGCAAAATCTTTTTAAGTTGGCTTCCTTCAAGCTGGGCAGATGCGTCTGATTGACCTAAGCAATTAGCCAGATACTTTTATGCAACATTTTCATGCTTCGTTTACTGAATCTTCTCAAATCTAATTTTTCCATGTATTTAGCTGATCAAGTACTATATGACCAGAGCCGACATTTTCTTCTGGGGATCTGAACCCAGAAAAAAAAAACTAACCTACTCAAGTTGGTGGGCCAGAGAGTGCAAGCGACCAAGTTGCGAGAATCTTATGAAACACGAATAATGTCAATTTAGCGGCAATATTAAAATTAGGCTACCTCTTCTTCAGACAGTGAGGTCTCGTCTCAAGGTTACTCTAACTGAAGGCTTGCCAAGTAGCGGCTGCCACTTGGATTTCGTCAGAAAAGAATGCTTAACCTTCAGCTCCAGAGAGTGTCAGACTGAAGCATGGCAGCCACACCTTGGCTTTTGTGTCTTCAAAAGTAGTTTAGAAAGTTTGAGGTAATGAATGCCCTTGATGCCCCGTTAGCCATTCATGTAAAGTCAACTAGTGCAGTTTATGCTATGCCTCTGTGAAGGTTCAATACGAGTGTTTGCGGGTGCCACTGGCCTGTGTAACGTAAAAACATGTACAGTTTCCCCGAGCAGGCCCTGACATAAACATGAAAAAAACCACTAAAATACAAAATATGTCAAAGAAAGACTATTTGACCGTAGATTTAATCTCCAACATTTTTCACTCTTAAATTGGCAACGAGTTGCCCTTAAGATACACAAGTGGTCTTCCTCTGTACATGTCCTGGGCTTCTCATGCTGGATAAGATCTAAGGTCATCAAAACAGCGCCTAAAGTTATTCAGGAAATGAAAGGACAAATTCTCCAATTACTAGAATACATTAATATTATAAATACACGAATGAATAGAAGCCATATTAGAATATGAAACTTGTATTCCTAGACTACCCAGGAATTTCCCCAGATCACTCCTCGTTACCCGTGCAAAAAAATTGTTACAAAGTACTCACCAAGAAAATTTAGGAGCAAAAATGGTTGGGAAATGGTTTTCTCATTTTATTTTATTTTTTGGCTGCACATACCTGACGGAATACAAATTACTACGTACTTAATTTGCTCGCATCTAAACGACGTATCTCCCAGAAAGAAGTTCAGACCATGTACATCACCACAAAAGGATGAGGCAAAAGCTGTTCAATACGTAAACATAAATATCACATAAGCAGACGGAAACGAAGTTTTAACATGCTAGATACAACTGCATTGCTGGATGATCTGATGAACGCTTTAGGTCCATTTCTACTTTATGAATGATCCACTGCAGGCCTTCTAACTCCTGTGTATAATACAATAAAATCAGCTGAAAGAAAACACACTTGATAAAGATCAGAAGAAAGGGGAAGAAAAGCTTGCCTTTACAATATCATGGTATTGCCTTGCGATTGTATCAAAATGAGGGTCAACACCTTGATACTCACGAAGCTTGTTACCTGATTGTTGTAGTAGTCGTATGACCCAAAAAAAGGATAAATCACAGTCAACATTAAAAGCCAAGTTATTTTTGCTTAATTTTGTTCATTTTATGCATTATGTAGCATATTGCTCTTATATTTCTCAATAGTCCAAACTACTCCAATATATGCAAGGCACAATACACTTTATTCCACAATTGCCTTTACAATATCATGGTATTCCTTAAAGCATCTAAAAGCAGTTGAGCCAATAAATGATTTTCTTTATAGTCAAGTGACTGACTTCTGCTGAAAAACTGATAAATGTAGGATTTTCATCTGATAACATACCTATCCTTCAATAACTTACCTATCCTTAATAGCCAGTGCTCACACAACGAAAATTGTCCGGTGAATACAACGAAAATTGTCAACTGATTTAGATGCACATGCAAATATGAAACCCAGATATCTTTGGACAATTTGAACTGATTATTTTTCAGATGCATAAACATTCCAATTATCTCGAAACAAGAGAAGAAGATTCACTTTCATCAGCCATTAGGCTGGGACTAAGATCATTCTGAGGCCTGCATAAGCCTACAGCAAGTTCAGAAGTGAAACAAAAATGTCTGGGTGTTAGCATCCCAAAATTTTCATTGGTTTTGGAGTGCTCCAGAAAAATAAGGTTTTTTTTTTGAAAGATGAAAGAAAGGGACTCGCCCGTCGGTACGATGATCGACCGTTCCCGGCGCCTTTACCGGGGGTAATCAACCCAAGGACTATGTTTATCATTGATGCATTTCGTTTTAACTTAAACATCTTTTTTATTCTATATGCGGTGTAGAAAATATTGAAAGTTTGGAGTTTCAAACTTTTGAAAAGGTTCTTGAAGAATTGCTTGAAAATGTGAAATGTTTTGAGGAAAAAGTGAAACTAGTAAATATCATTTGAAAAGCTTTTGAAAACATTTTGAAATCATTTTAATGTTCTCTTAAGACTTTAAGTAGGTTTGAGATTTTGCTCTAATTCGGTTACCACCTAACTAGAGCTCCATCCCTTCTTGCTTAAGTTCCTTTGGAGAGGTGCTTGTGATCATAAGTGAAATAAAGGGTGAGAATGCATGGATGCATTTACCCTATATGATTGAAAAAATGTAAAACATTCCTACCACAACATTCATCTAATGTTATTCCTACCACAACATACATCTAAGATTTCGTTGTTATAATTATTGTACATAAGAAGAAAAAGTTTTTGAAAAGGAATAGAGATTGTAGACCATCAAGCATGATTCCAACATTGGGTCATTACTTAGTTTGTGGTCTTATTGAGGTTGGTATATAGAAGTTCATGAGATGAGAGTGTTAAAAAGAATATAAAAGATAAAACACTCTTATAAAAGGAAAGAGAGAGATAGAAAAAGACATGCATACATGTGTACATACCATCACATATACACATATATGAAAGCTTAAGAGAAAAAGATGTATTGATTCGGAGAAAAAAAGAGATTTTAGAGGAAAAGAAAAATATCATACGCATATATGGGTATGAGAAATTTTATAAGAGAAGATATTTGTCTTGAAAAGAGGAATAAATATTTGAAAGAGAGAAAATGGAGCACATGTACATACGTATTAATGCACATATGAAAATTTATAAAATAAAAAATGAAAGC
Source organism: Nymphaea colorata (assembly GCF_008831285.2). Taxonomy (NCBI): domain Eukaryota; kingdom Viridiplantae; phylum Streptophyta; class Magnoliopsida; order Nymphaeales; family Nymphaeaceae; genus Nymphaea; species Nymphaea colorata. The sequence continues at coordinate 13,647,755 of NC_045148.1, read as the reverse complement.
ATAGAGAGAGAAAGATGGGGGTCATCATGCTGGCATAAATGTATATAACATGTGTATACATCCATACCTTCGCAAGATTAGAAAAATCAATGAACAAGTTAAAATTACCAACTTCAAATTTAATGTGGGCCGGAGGGGAGCTTGGACTCATGCAAAAGTCTAAGCTAAGTCCCTAAGGCCATGTTAAAAGGTTCTTTTTGAAAATGTTTTGGAAAATATGATTTATATAAGCATAGAATGTTATTATTTGGTTTGTTGTAAGAGATATATTTCTTCCACCGTTGGGTATGGAAGAAAACAAGCAACATAACGAGGCACTCGTTAGGGTTCCTAATGTGATGATTAAGAAGGAAACTAGCGCAAAATGATATGAAAATGCATATTAACATGTACATTTTCGTGAGGGTTTATCTCGGGTTGGACAAGTCCCAACCTCAAAGATTAATATGAAAATAAAGAGTCCCCAAACCACACTCTTATTCCCGACATGCATTCACATGTAAGTAAAGAACCAAGCAACTATGCATGCATAATATATAGATAACTTTCAAGGAAGGAAAGAAAGAAAGAGGATGATGGACAAAGCAAAGTTCAATTAGGAGGGAAGACATGATGTAACTATGAATTGATATACCACCTCATCTTCTCATGTTCCCGGTGCACTTGAGTATAGTCTCTTGACTCTAAAATAGAGATTGGGAGCTTTCTCTTTTGGCCATGGAGAATTGAGGAAGAGAGGAAAATAAAAGGAAACAAAAGAACAATAAGAATGTATTTATGAAAAGAAAGAACATGATTAAAATGAAAGATCATCTCATCTTTCCATGTTCCCGATGTACTTGAGCATAGCATCTTGTCTCTAAAAAGAGATTGATAGCTATCTCCTTTGGTCATGGGAAGAGGAAGAAGAAAAAAAAATATAAAATAAAATAACAAGAACAAGACTATATTGAAGAAATGAAATAACAATAACAACAAAAATATATTCATTAAGGAAAAGAATAACAACAACAAGACTATATTGAAGAAATGAAATAACAGTAACAACAAAAATATATTCATTAAGGAAAAGAATAACATCAACAAGAATATATTGAAGAGAAAAAAGAGCAAGAAGATATTGATAAAGAGAAAGAACAAGAACAACAAGAATACTTGAAAGAGCATGATTTAATCATAAAATAAAATATCATCTCATCTTCTCATGCTCCCAGTGCATTTGAGCATAGCCTCTTGTCTCTAAAAAGAGGTTGAGTGCTATCTCCTTTGGCCATGGGGAGATGAAGATGTGAAGAGAAAATGAAAACAACAACAAGACTATATTTAAGAAAAAGAAATAACATAATAATAAGAATATTAATGAAAAGAAAGAAGAGAGAAATGAGAGGGATAAAGATTACATACCTCTAATGGGAAATGACCTAAGAAAGATGAACACCTTCACTTGAAGATCCCCTTTTGAATGAAGCTCCAAGAGTGCTTGCTCTAAGTTGGAGAAGGAAATGAAAAGAGGAAGAGGGAGATAGAGAGAGCTCAAGAGAAACTCTAAGTCTTCAAGTGAGAATACACTAGAGTTTCTCGCAATGACCAATCTTGTCCAAGAGGGAGGATATGGGGGGGGGGGGGTATTTATAGAGGATTTTGGAGCCAAAACCCAAAATTTGAATTTTTTGACCTAAAAAGACTAAAATCACCCTCCAAAAGGAGATTTTTTTGGCCAAAAGGAAGGGCAAATCGGTCTTGTCCACCCAAAAAGACTAAAATTACCCTCTAAAAGGATGTTTTTTGGTCAAAAGGAGAGGTAAATTGGTCTTGTTTACCAAAAAGACTAAAATCACCCTCTAAAATGAGGTTTTTTGGTCAAAAGGAGGGGCAAATCGGTCTTGTTTGAAAAAGACTAAAATCACCCTCTAAAAGGATGTTTTTTGATCAAAAGGAGGGGCAAATCGGACTTGTTTAAAAAAAAGACTAAAATCATCCTCTAAAAGAAGGTTTTTGGTAAAAAGAAAGAGCAAATTAGTCTTAAATGATTGATTTGGATCTGAACTTGGGTTTTGGATCTAAAATTAGTATTTTGGATTTAATTTGGATCTGAAAGTTCTATTTTGGATTTAATTTGGATCTGAGAGTAGTATTTTGGATTTAATTTGGATCTGAAAGTAGTATTTTGGATTTAATTTGGATCTGAAAGTAGTATTTTGGATTTACTTTGGATCTAAGAGTAGTATTTTGGATTTAATTTGGATCTGAAAGTTGTATTTTGGAAATCTTGTGCCTAAATTTGAATTTCGCACTTGTGTAAAACATCATAGTCCTTTAGAAAAATTTGGGGTGATTACAGATGCCCCTCTTTGTTAATAAGCCGGTGTTAGCCGTGCTTAGTGACAAAGATAAACGCCACAAATTTTTCAAACAAGACATTTTCATCGAGATGTTTCAGACTTTACCCCTTACCTGAATGGGTTGTTTGAGCTTAAATTGCAGGTTTAACCCCTTACCTGCATGGGTTTGCCGATTTCAAATTCAGGTTTAACCCCCTGAATGGGTTGCCTTGACTTGCATCACAAGTTGAACCCTTTAACTGTGTGGGTTGCTTTGGCTTGTAGCACAGGTTTAACCCCTTTGCCTGCATGGGTTGCTTTGGCTAGCATTGCAGGTTTAACCCATTGCCTGCATGGGTTGCCCTCATATTGCAGGTTTAACCCTTTACCTGCACGGGTTGCTCTCAAGCCCTGAGCGATAAAAAAAAATAAAAATGCCCCAGTTTAATTGTCATGTTTTACAACTAGGAAGAATCTAGATTGAATAGTCGATGTGGAAACACAAATTTTTTGACATTGATTGGAAAATGAATACAAGAGAACTAGGCATAAAATTTCTTGAGGTGAAGGGCATTAACAGGATCGGTAAATTCCACCCCATCAGCATCAATTAGTCGGTATGAATTGTGGGGCAAAACTTCCTTAATGACATATGGGCCTTCCCAATTTGGTGCCCACTTGCCTCGTGGTCGTCCTCTCAGGTACACTGCAGATCGTAGGACTGAATCATTCACTTTGAACTGTCTCTCGATAACTGACTTGGCAAATTGTCTGGCTACCCTTTGGCGATAAGCTTCAGCATGTTCAGCCACTTTTAGCCTCTTTTCATCTAGCAAATCGAGTTGCATTAGCCTTTTTTGTTGATATTGAGTAAGAGGGAGCTCTATGAGAGAAGCGAACTTCAAAGCAGGTTTCAACACATGTAATGGTAGAACCACTTCTGTTCCATAGACTAGCTCTGCTGGAGTGGCATTTGTTGGAGTTCTCATAGTGGTGCGATATGCCCATAGAGCGTTGTGCATCTTTTCATGCCAATCTCTTCCAGTTTCTACTGTCCGTTCCAAGATGCGGATCAGGATCTTGTTGGTAGCCTCTGCTTGCCCATTGCCTTGGGGGTAATAAGGAGCTGAAAAATGGTGCGTGATGTGGTACTTGCTGCACAATTGCCTCATCTTTTCGTTCTTGAAATGAGTTCCGTTGTCTGATACTATATCATGAGGGACTCCAAATCTGCAAAGAAGATTTTTGTGAATGAATGACACTACATGACGTCCTTCCACTGTTCTGAGTGTGACGACTTCTACCCACTTTGTAAAATAATCTGTTGCAGCAAAAAAATACTTATGGCCGTTAGAAGCTGCAGGGGATATCGGTCCGACTACGTCAAAGGCCCACATTGAAAATGGCCAAGGAGATGTCACAGAATGCAAGTGAGAGGCTGGGGCATAAATTACTGGAGCATGCAGTTGGCATTCTTTGCATCTTTTGACAAATTGGTGACAATCTTTTTGCATGGTAGGCCAATAATACCCTGCTCAAATTATTTGTTTGGTGAGGGTTTGGTAACCAACATGGCCTCCACAATCTCCTCGATGTGATTCTTCGATTACTTTCTTTGCCTCATCATCATCAAGGCACCGAGAATATTCAGTGCTAAATCCACGTCTGTATAATACCCCTGTTATGATAAAATACCTCGCTGACATACGTTGTATTGCTTTTTGTTCATTTTTAGACATTTTAGTCGGGAATTCTCCGCTTTTAATGTACCTTTTGATGTCATGGTACCAAGGCGTATTCCCCCCTTGGATATGATGAACATGCGTCATCGTTTCAAAAGCAGGGTGTTCTAATCTTCCAATCTCAAAAGAACGGATTGCTTCATTGGTTCGAAAAGTGATGGTTGATCCTAAGCTCGCGAGGCCATCCGCAATAGGGTTACCTTCTCTCTTTACGTGAGCCAATTGTACTTCTTCGAATTGACAGATTAAGGAGGTAGCAATTTCTTGATATGGCACAAACTTTTCATCTTTGACTTGCCATTCTCCATTCACTTGATTTATAATAAGCTGAGAGTCGCCGAAGGCATTCACTCTTTTCACTTGAAAACTCAATAAAGAACGAAGTCCTTGTATGAGGGCTTCATATTCAGCCATGTTATGGGTACATGGAAAATCAAGTTTCAAAGAGTACGGGATCATTTCGCTTTCTGAAGTGATGAGTAAGATGCCTATGCCTGCTCCCATCACATTTCTGGACCCGTCAAAGTACATCTTCCATGTCGGACCCGTTTCCAATCTTAGTACATGTTCATCTGGAAACTCATCATTTGTTCTGATTTCTTCGTACTGAGGGAAGTCTGCTAACTGATCCGCAATTGCTTGTCCTTTGATTGACTTTTGAGACACATATTCAAGATCATATTGCATCAACAGAACTTGCCATTTTGCGATACGCCCATTAAGGAATGGTTGTTCCAAGATGTACTTGAGAGGATTTAGTTTGGAGAGTATCTTGACCTCACAAGCTAATAAATAATGTCTCAACTTCTGACACATCCAAACCAATGCCAGACAAGTTTTCTCTATTGGAGAGTACTTCTTTTTGTACTGAACAAAAGTCTTGCTAATGTAATAGATTGCATGTTCGATGCGACTTCCTTCCTCATATTGTGCCAAAAAGCCGCCACATGCTGACTCATTCACTGTGATGTAAAGCAGCAATGGTCTGCCCAACGTTGGTGGTTTTAGAATTGGTGGATTTAGAAGGTATTTCTTGATCCTTTCGAATGACTGTTGGCATTCAAAACCCCATTCAAACTTGACACCTTTCCTCAGTAGCTGGTTGAATGGCTCGCATCTCATGGCCAGATTGGAAATGAATCGTCTGATGGATTGGATTCGTCCTTGCAAGCTTCGCAACTCCTTGATATTGGTAGGTGGTGGCATATCAATTATTGCCTTAGCTTTTATAAGATCCATTTCAATTCCCTTTTTACTGACCATAAAACCCAACAGTTTGCCTAACTCAACCCCAAACACACATTTTTGAGGATTCAGGCGAAGCTTGTACTGTAAAAGCCTCTCGAATACTTGGGCAAGAGTTTCAATGTGATCTTCTCTTGTCTTGGATTTGATCAATATGTCATCGATATATGCATCCATGATTTTATGCATCTGGTCATGGAAGATGGCGGCCATGGCTCTTTGATAGGTTGCTCCAGCATTCTTCAACCCGAATGGCATTACCGTGTAACAAAAAGTACCCCAGGGTGTAGTAAAAGCGGTCTTACGTTGATCTTTGACTGCTAATTTGATTTGATTATATCCCGAATATCCATCCATGAAAGAAAACATTGCATGGCCTGCAGTACTGTCTACCAATAGATCAATGTTTGGAAGAGGATAATCATCCTTCGGTGTGGCTTTGTTCAAGTCTCGAAAGTCGATGCACAACCTAACTTTGCCATTTTTCTTGGGGACCACCACGATGTTCGCCAACCATTCGGGGTAATCGATGGCACGAATGAATTTTGCCTTTAGCAAGTCCTCTAGTCCTTTTTTTACAGGGCCTTCTAGTCGAGGGTCAAGCTTACGCAATTTTTGCTTAATCGGCTTGCAATTAGGATTTAAGGGCAAACGATGTTCGACCAATTGGAGGTCTAAGCCTGACATATCTTCATAAGTCCAAGCAAAAGCTTTTTGGTTACTTATAAGAAAGTCCACCAATCTTTTCTTCTCATCCACTGACAAACTGGTGTCAATTTGAAGAATTTTAGGATCTTCACTGGTTCCAATATTAATTTCTTCAATTGGATCATTCACCAAAGATGTTCTTGTTTCTGAATCTGAGTGAATTCTGGTAATTCTGACTCGGGTATTGTCATAGGTTCCATTTCACCATCTGCTTGTTCGATAAATGCTTTTTGGGGGGACTTTCGTGGAAAAAGAATAAACTGAGACATATTGAGTTCCGACATCCTGTAAAGAGGATAAATGAAAGAGATGGACGAAATTGACAAAAAAAAAAAAATTACTTGCATTTGCATATAAAAAAAAAAGTTCTTAGTTCATAGAATGGGTCCTCTCATGAGACCAGACAAAAAGATGTTTAAAATTACAAATTTCATGGGAGGATTTTGAAACAAAAGTGAATACTATTAGCCCCCAAGATCTTCTTCAAATTCCTTCATGATATCCCAATCCTCTCATGTTCATCTGAAAAGAGATGCTAATCGGTTGCAAGATGCCATCTTCATTTTTCCCAAGGCCAGTGAATGGACGGTAGCCACCTTTCAGAAGCAACTGAAAACCCTTGGGGTTTTTCATGAAATGAACATACAATAGGTGTTCTTGGTAACTTGCACGATTGCTTGAAATAGTATAAGCATTCCCGAATGGTTCCCCTATCTCCATGTTCTGCATCCATTCTTCCAAAGGTCTGTCCTTTGTTGTTCTTATGCTCGGTACATCTACCGGATCAATTGGCCTAGGGAGCATAGGTTGCATCAACCTCTCGACCGGATCCTCAGCACGGACAGTGATGACTGATGGACCAAAATTTCATTTCAGGCATTGATGAAGAGTGGATGAGATCCCTCGTACTTGATGGATCCAAGGTCGTCCCAAAAGCAGGTTGTATGATGGTGGTACATCTACCACATGAAATACAATGCAATGGCTAGTATTTTCAATGATCACATTCATGTCGATGGTACCTTTGCTGTTCATGCCTCGGCCATCGTATCCGTAGATCTTGGTATTATCAGAACGACATTTGTTTTCACGAAACCCCAATGTTTTAGCCGTGAGATCAGGACAAATATTCAAACCACTTCCTCCATCAATCAAAACATGTGGCACCGTCATCCCATTGACCTGAACGACGATGTAAAGAGCATCTTCATGGAAATATCCCCATTTTGAGAGGTCTTTTTCTGAGAAGGTAATTGACTGATTTTTAGAAGCTTGAATCGAGTCTCCATCATCCATACGCTCTTCCAAGGGGAGAACGTCCAAATAGCATGGATCTTCATCTGAAGAGTCATTTGATGATTCGTCGCCTTGTAAGATAAAAGTCTTTGAAATCATAAGAAGTTTCTTGGGCAAACTTTCTATCCTGCCATTCATCATAGCAATGAAATCTAGAGGTTCCTTACCTTGGTCTACCACCATGACTTTGTGTGAGCTGCTCCCAATATAAGGTCGAATGTGCTCTTGTGGATGGTACGGAAGTGGAGTGCCTGTAGTGATCATGGCTATTGCCGCCTTCCCGTGGTCAGGGAATGGATTCCTTAGTATCTCAGGGGTACTATCATCACAAATCTTGAGATCTTTGTTGATGAAGTCTTGAATAATATTTTTGAGGACAAAACAATCCTCAGTGTCATGACCAGGGGTACGATGAAACTTGCACAGTTTCCTTTATTTCCTCCCATCATTTTCGGAGGCTCTGATATTTTTGGCAAGACGATAGTTCCTTTGGCGAGAAGGTATTCCAGGATCTTCTCCCGAGACTGGCTCAAAGGAGTGAATTTCCCGTCGTAGCTCCAACCTGGGTGTTTGTTTTTCCTTTCATCGTCGCCTTTGAGAAACTGTGTGTTCTTCTTGAAACTGACTCCCTTGTCATGCTTGTAGTTATTATCATGGTCCTTTTTAATGCCAGCATTGGCTATGAATTGTGCAGGCAGTTGTGTCCTTCCTCCTTTCTTTCCATCTTCTTTGTACTTAGGAGCAATAATTCCATCAAAATCTCCTTCCTCAATCCCTTCTTCTATCGAGTTTGCTTGTTCAATTAACTCAGCAAAGGTTTTGATTGGGGCATTGCGGATGAGACTTTTCAAGGGTTGGGCAAGATTTTTCCTAATGAGTGACAAGGCTTGTGTCTCAGAAATGGGCTTCTTCATCTTATTGCATTGAATTCTCCATTTTTGGATGAATTTTCGAGTCTTTTCTCCCTGTTTCTGACGAATATTGCAAATGGTACTGAGGGTTGGAGCCATGGGAGCATTTTGTTCAAATCTTTCAACAAACATGTTAATCAACTTGTCAAACTCCTTCAGCTCGATCGGATTGATATTTTCTTTATACCATTGTGCGGCAATGCCTTCAAGGCTTCTTGGAAAGTATCGGAACAAAGCTCTGTTATTTGTCCGAATTTTGTAGCAATCATTAAAAAATGTTGAAAGATGAACGTGTGGACAAGTGGTTCCATCATATCTGATGAATTCTCTGGGCAAGCCTTTCACGTCTTCGTCCCCTTCAATGCCAATGTAGTAGTCCTCACATGAGTATGAATGTTTCCCCTTCCCCCTAAGCTCAAGATTGTTCATTCTTTTCTCCATTTCATAGAATCTGCGCTTAGTCGGACTTTCATCATCACTTGATTCGATCAATTCTGGCTTGGTCTTTTTCTTATTGCCCTTGATCTCCTTTACTTTTTCTTCAGAACTCTCACTGTCTGAGCTGTTGGTAGTGATGTATTTCTTTGTCTTTTTGACTTTCTTGGTAGGTTTTTTCTTCCTTTTGGGCTTCTCTTCCGAACTTTCAGTGGTGATAGGACTGGGTGAGCTGTTTTCTATCATAACATCTTTTTCCTTTTTATTTTTCTTTGTTGTCTTTTTCTTTTTGAGAGAAAACAGTTCGGGTTTTTCTTCTTTACTAGTTGCCGAATCTGAACCCAAATAGTCTTCATCCTGATTTTTAACAAAAGACTTGTTTTTCTTTTTTCTTTTTGCTTGGCAGTCTTTTCATTATCCAGCTCTGGAGTAACCATCAAGGCCTTTTGCTCTTCTTGCTCTTTCATGAATCGCTCCATGAACAAACAGAACATATAGTAAGCTTCTGGCTCGATTGCTGGGAGGCCAAGTGTTTATGGACGGAGTTCAGAGGATGAAGCCTCGTTTTGAGGAGTCTGCTTAGCTTGCGATCTAGTTTCAACCATTTTGTTGGCTTTCAAGTATTCACCTTATGACATAAGAAAATAGAGTTATTGGACGGAAATGATGACAAAATGAAGGTTCATATTGCATTACAAGTTTTAAAAGTTACATCCAAAGATACTAATAAAGATGACAACGACAGAAGGAATACAAAGTTGACAACATAAAACTTTTTAGGGAATGATGGATGGTGGTCGGTTGGCATCCCACCACTCAACATATTCCTTCTTCACCACTGTGTCTATGAACCAAGTGTATGATATTTGTGTCTTTGCAAACAATGCGTCCATTGAGGAGAACTAAGGTCAAATTCGGGAATAGCTCCAATTGGTGCATGCACAGAGACCATCTTCTGCCTTTGAGAGAACTGTCTCATACATCTATCAGCACAATAATCAACTATGAAGTAAGGGCCCAAGAGTGTGGTACGCCCATGATGATGGTGAGTGTATCGGGATAGGCTCTACCGACGATCACAATAATCC